>NC_143565.1:114250192-114557500 GCF_054136105.1 Typopeltis vanoorti | reverse complement strand
CTATGACAGAATAATGTTTTAAACAGAATTGAATTAAACTGAAATCAATTTTTTGGAAAAAACTAATTTAAGTCAGTCTGTATTTTAGCAGCGTGTTAATTTTGTTTCTAAAAAATACGTCGCTTTATTTTATTATTTGTACTCGATAAAAGAATATCTTTTTTATTTAAAAATTATTTATTGAAAATTAATTTTAGCATTCATTTGCATTTCTCCTGTGCATTGGAGTGTAATAACAAAAATATGATTTGAAATAAAGCTTGAAATTGCGCAGATGATTTTAGATTTCTGTTTGTGTGGAAAACCGGAGTAATCCCGGGCGGTGGGGGAGAACCTCACTCGCACGATCATTAAAAGGAAACTACCTGCAGATTCAGATGAAAAGTATTTAAATAGAGGTTAAGAATGACAGATATCTCATAGTAATTCCAGCTGATACCTCTGTCCTGTCAGATGCGCCTAGAACACAGAACATGATACCTCCCACTCCTTTCATCTTCACCACTTCCTTTGGATCTCTCGAGATAACTTCATTCTCCTACACAGAGCGCTCTATAGGAATTGAGTTGACGGTGGGTAGGCGGTCTCCATCTTTCAAGCCTTCATTGAGGGTGAGCTTAAACCATCAGTGAATCAGCGCTTTTCAGGAGTACAGTGTTATATGATGTGTGCAGTAGCTGGTGCCATCTAGTGGCCCTAAATCCTAACACTTGTATTATTGTCTATAATAGTGTGAGTGATAAAAAATATGGAATGTTTTGAAAGCATTTTTGAATTTACGAAACGAAAGGCTGCTCATTACAACGTATTGATCGAAATTTTTACTACATGTGAAAACCATCGTTGCAGCACTGGAAATGTCTTCGTTTTTGCAAGATTTCTTTCTTGCCAGCTTGCAGTAATGAAGAAAGGGAAAGATTCCAAAATATGTACAATGGAAAAATACTATTAAGAAATTGACTTTCTTAAATATGTTAATAAATTACTACTGCTGAATGCTGATTAGAGAGAGAGACTGATACAGTATAACCAGAATCAGAGCTTAACTATTTGAAGAAATACATATTCAAATATGTTCCCAACACTTTTTAGTATGTGTAATATTTTATTTTATGTGTAATATTTTATTTTACACATTTCCCAATATGCAAATGTAAGCGCACATTTCAATTTTCAATTAATTGAAAGGTTTTTAAATAGTTTTGAAGCGAATTCAAAACTAAAACTCGATTTTATCCAAATGAGAATCATATTATCCGCAATCTAAACTTCACTTTTATGTAATAAAGTTATGTAATAAATTTAGTGGTGTTTTTAATCCGAATTTAAAATTTTCGTTGAACCATTTAATTTTATCGAAATTTTTGTTTTAAATTCAATAAAATGTATATTTTTTTTAATGTTTACTTTGACCAATGTCTGCTTTAAATAATACGATTAATAGAATGGAGTTAATAAGATGCCAAACACTTGGAGTTTGTTGAGCGCATAGACTGCATTTCCAGTAAAGTTAATACAGCGGGCAGATTTCTTTATATTATCTTTTGCACGTCATTAATTTAAACTTTAACTTCATGTTGCCTTGGTTACTGAAATTACCGGCAAATAACATTTAGCTTTTCAAAATGCACTGCATAAACTTTATGCAAATGCTCTTTTTTTTTAATCCAGATAGGTGAATTCGAGACTGCTTCATTTGCTGATGAAGCAGTCTCGAATGAACACATCCCACGAATTCATTACCCAAATAGACATTACGTTGTGTATATTGTTATACCCTATTAGGATATAGGGTATATCTTAGGATATAGTCTATTTCCGATCTTTTAATTTAAAAAAAAATAAAATGTTTATGCGCAGCAATATTGATGCGTTTAACATAGTTAAAGTAGACAGTTTATTATGCATGTATTTTAATCGTCCTATTCTGCAGCTATAGCACCTATACTGCTCTCTTAAAGTTATACAAATTAACTGCTTCTATAGCCTATTTTCCATTCCAACAGTAAAAAATGAACTTTGTATCTTTATTCTGTTATGCCATCTAGTAAATCCTTTTTTTTTTTTCGCCAAGCGTCATAAACTCCAGTCCTTCTGTCTATCTTATATTTGCTCTGAAGCAACATAAACTTCAATTAATTTTCCCCTTCTGCTGTTAAATAAATTCATTACATTGCAGCATACTAATTTCTCACAATTATCCCGATATCACCTTCTACACACTTAAACTTCTATGAATCCCATCTTTATCGTAACTTTTTTTATTCTGTAAGTGAACCTTCTTTTTATAAACTTACTAGCCATACTGCTGAGTATTACCAATTTGATTCCTAAAATTAAATTATCTGTCAACCAATTAACATTTGTTCTAAAGTATCTTCGTTCTACGGTAATACATCTAATATTATCTTACCGATTCGAATACACTTCAATTTGTTTTCACATTAAATTTTAAGCTCCCATCTCCTTATTCACTCTTCCAATCTGATTTTTTTTTTTTTAAATCAAGAACGGAGTCCTCCGGAAATTTGACTATTTTGTTTTCTCCCAAGGGTCCTAACACGGAACTGTGTAGTATCTCTTCTCAACTAATTTCCTACCAGTCTCAGTAGGTGATCATTAATACCCCTTTGACACATTTGATTCTTAACGCTATCAAAAGCTTTGCTAAAATCTTGTCAATCATATATCCATTACTTTGGTTTATTTTCCTCGTACTTTTACATAAAAAAATAAGCAGAGATGTCACAAATGAGCTTCTCTTAACGAGACCATTTTTGTGTGCTGCTCAATAAGAAGATCCTGGATGTGATTCCTAATTTTTCTACAATTCTCCGGTTTGTTATATGAATCCGTATGAAGTGAAATTACTTTTTCAAATTTCCAATACTTTTCAAATTCTTCTGCAACCACAGTGGAACCATTCAGAATTGTTCCCAAAAAGCTGTTCATGCTTAATTCTTTTTTGTTATCCGTAAATCATGATTAATGTCTGATTTATCAGACACTCTTGTGCAAGTTGTACCTTTTAGTGTTATCCATTTTGTATTAATGCAGCGCTCAATTTATACTTCTTAACTCTCCCTGTCTCGCCTCGCACTGTTAGATTTTTGAAAATTCCACTTTTTAATCATCATTTATCTACTTAGTCCCCCCCACTAATTCCCTTTCCAAGGCTAAATTGATCGCTATCACACAAATTGAATATTCTAAGTAACATGCATCACTTCCACACTCGAGAGACTCCAAGGACTGCAGCAAATAAATGACGCGTTTAGGCTAAATTAATACGGCTAATATGTCTCATCATGAAATCTAACATCCTATACTACCCCCCCCCCTCCCTCTAAGTTGGCCCGCACGCATATTGCTTCAGATAACTATCATAAAGTTGCTTCCACAAATTTACTCTCTGCTGTATTATCAGATTTTCCATTTCCACAGTATTAAAATCCCATTAATAACAGTTTACGTTTCCTTATCTTCTTAAGTAACTGGTCCACAATATCGCCACTTCCTCCTCAGTAATGTACGCTTCACCGTAAACTGTACAGACTCCGTGCTAAAAATGCAGCAGACTATCTTGAACTCCGGAATAAGAATTATTATTATATCATTGATCTGATTGACAAAACCTTTAATATAAGAAGTAATCTAATCCCCCCCTTTTACCTATTCCGTCTACTTTTAATTAGATTATCGTTATGTAGTTCGATATTATGGAATTCATCTTTTAAGTCAAGAGTCAGGATCCCTATAATACACAGCTTAATTTCTCAAGTTAATTTAACCAGATAAGCTTATTCTTTAATTTTCGTGCATATTCCTCTGTATCTTTAAAAAATATTACTGGTTTTATACTTTTACTCAACTCGTTGGATTCGTCGGTATTTAGGTGGATACCATCACCACCAAACTCTTTCAGATTATTAACGAATTGATCCCCTAGATTAACAAAGTCGTGATAATGTTCAGCGCTTAACCGATATAGAATCCAATTCACTGTCAAATATGTTGTATGACGAACCGTCACACAACATATTTGACAGTGCTGTATGCGCTAGCGGTTGAGAATAAGGAACCCTACCGATTGTCTTTTTGAGTAGCTGGGGGATGCATTTCTTGAATGAGTCATTCATGAGAAAATTAATTTCAAAGAACAGAAGCCGGATATAATGAAAATAGTTGAGGGAAAACCTGGCTTGCTGGAGTTTTTATAAGCTTGGAGTAAAGTGGATGTCATTATTGCCATTAGTAATGTGCTTGTGAAAATAACTCAGAAATAGCTTGGGTAAGAAAGTTGTTGTCCGAGAGATGTTGGGGAGAGTGTCATTAGCTGGATTGACTTCTTGGAATAATATAAAAATTATTAGGCAGGCGTTTGATGCATCACTACCACAATTTTGTAAATAATACCAAAATTTATTAAATTTTACCCAGCCAAGTCAAGGCAACGTAATTATTACAGTTTTGAACCGTTTTTGCCAACACAAATGGTGTAATTAAAGCGAAAATTAAGATGACTCATACAGTGATCGCATTCTCTATTACGGTTAAACAAAATATTGAATTTCAGTAAGACTCGTCGAGCTGGAGACGAGGAATAACTTGTATGTGTACGATTCGAGTCTAATAAGTGCTTACGGATTTTTCGAAAAGCACTCCAACTGTTGGGATTCGAGTGACATCGATTGTACGATGCTGTTGCGAATCGATCTTCTTTTATGATGATTTCCCATCGTTTTCGTAGGTTTATTTTCGAGACCGTATTTTCCAAAGCAGTACTTTAATTGTAACATAACCAAAAAACGTATCATTATTATTAGTATATTTTTACATATCTTTGTTCCCCCCCCCCCAATAATTTCGCCATAATGTCTGGCATTGAATGTAGACATTATTATGTGTGAAAGTTACAAAAATAGAAATTTTTCTGGAATTAAAGGCAATAACTAAGTTTCCACATATATTTCTCCTTAATCTTCAACATTACGTTGAGAAGGTTCAATGCTTTGTGTGAACTTTAATAGAGAAGGAAAATGGATGTACAAAAGTTCTGGGAGAAAAAAGCATTTAAGAGTGAATAAAAAATTTTAAAATGCCATTTTTTGGACATTATAGTAAAGTTTTTTGCGTCATTTCCACCCACAAAAAATATATACCCTCAATATATTAGTATTGGAAACATCTGGAAACTATGCTCTAGAAATCAAACGCGCAACTTTTCGCACATTTCGTCAACCGAAACAAAGTTCACGGGCTAAAAAAAAGTATTGCAGTTATAAATACAAATTCTATGCGGGAGGAGGACGATACCTGCAACTAGTTGAGTAGAATAAGCATTTCAAATTATTTAATGCGGAAAATATTAAATAAACATGGCTAATTACGTGTATTTAATGTTTCAAAACAAAATATTTATTACTAGTGTGAACTGGCTAATACACTTACTTTATATTAGCCAATTTCATCGAGTTAATTGAAGAGACCTGTATTCATAGGGCTGACAGCACTTCCTAAGCATACTTTAATTAATGAGTTTACTGGGAGCTAATGTTAGAAACATCTGCCCAAATTAATCACGAAGGGATCCAGAAAGTATTTTAGTGATTATTGCGCGAGACTTCATTTTGATGGTTGATAACAGAAATATTTCTTATAATTTATTTTACTTAAACATACTTAAATTGGTTACGAAACTTTTCATTGAAGTTCTTATGTTAATCATGTATAAATGTCACGGTATTGTATGGATATTTAATATTTTTAATGTATATAAAATATTAATAAATATTGCTTATCAAAACATAATGTATCTATTATTTAAATATTATGAAGAAAAATTTAGAATTTTTTTATTAAATATTAGATTCATAACAAAAAAAACTATTTCACACCTTACAGAATACAGTTTCTGATTCCTACGTAAATTCTCATTATTTTAAGTTAAATAGTATTATATTATATTATATTATATTATATTATATTATATTATATTATATTAAAAACTGTGATCTCTTTTAGTACTATTACTCATTCTTCTCCTCATTACTCATTATGGTATTATATTATATCCTCTTCATTAAAGTGTCATATCTAGTCTTGATTTGGTTGTATATTTGGGTATGGTTTTTTTTTTCAATTTCAATATTATTCCTATTTATTTATATTTATGTATAGTGGTATCTCTCTAATCCGAACTGCGGTTTGAAAGAAAAAAAAATTTGTTTATTAGGTATTATTTTGTGTACTATTAATAATTAAGGATGTAGCATTCTCAGTTGCTGCTGCTTGGGAAGCCGTCGAACCTGAGGCAATTCGAGCGTAATGAAAAAACTGTGATCTCTTCTAGAATTTACCAAGATAACTACGGTGATACACAAAAAGTGGAAATTCTAAACGTGCATAATTTGGTTAAAAATATAAATCCAGATGTTGAAATTTCACAAGCAGATATTAGGGAATGGATTACAGGTAGAATCGAAAGTGAATTCGAAATCAAATCAGACGCTAAAATTATAAATATGACGCTACAGAATGAATTTGAAGACGATGCTGACGATAAAGACAAAGAAAGTAAAACATGAAGAGGCAGTTGACAGTTTTAATGCGTATAGAATGGGCTAAGCAGAGCGATACGCCTTTCCACAAAATTTATTGCTAATGCAGCTCCGAGAAGAAACATTCGAAAAACGTTTAGCTTCCAAGAAGCAAAAGAAAATCAATGACTTTTTTACAAAGAAATAAAACTTTTTTGTGTGTTATTTTGTGAAACTTTTTTTTACAAGAAAGTAAACGTACAAAAAAGTGATATTTTTACGCAAATTAATTTATGTACTGGACTATGCAATTTTATTAAATCAGAATCCTCAACAATACAGGTATATACAAACTAATTTTTTTTTACTAAAATCAGTTACTTCATTTATGTACAGAATTAAATTGATGTACCATTAGAATCTGATTATTTCTGTCTTAAACGCTAGCAATTATTGTCTCTTGGGGGAAAATTCGCTAATCCGAACGAGCACGGTTTTTATTAGTTCGGATTAGCGAGATACCACTGTATTTAAGTTTATTGTTGGATTCCCTTAGGTGAAACAGTTTTCACAAAATTATTATATATACAGTGTTCGAGTGTTTTTTTTTTTAAATGAAAACTTATTCATAAAATTGTTTTATACATAAAATCATTATAGAGAACTTTTTCAGTTACGAGAAATGGTGCTTTTAAACTTAAACTAAAATATCCGAAAATACATTAATTTTTTTACTCAACATAATATACAATTTCAATGTATTTTTCTATTTCCCAGTTTCGTCTCATCCCCTCAATGTCAGTGTTGCGGTAGCGTTTTAAGAATGCGTTAATATTGACTATATTAATTAGTATGTAAAATGCTATTTTGTTCCTATAAACCTCATGGGATTAATCATTATTGTTGAACTATTGTCTAAACATGCATTATTCGTCGTAATGTCTTTGATTTTTTTAAAACTAAATAGATCCTATCACGGCATAATGTTTGAATATGGTTGGAACTCCATTTTCATTCAAATGTCATAAATTTAGTACTGTTTCGTCGACTTATTTCATGAAGGTCGAGATGAACGACTTTCTATTTAAAGTTCATCTCAGATCTCTTATTGAGCTAACATCTTATATTATTGAGACCATTATAATCTTAATATTTCTTTCACAGGGATACACAGACGAGCCTATTTCCAAAGTAATGAGCAATATCGAACACGGAGACACAGTTCAATTGGACAGGTGAGTGTTGGATGGTGTCATTATCGATGCTTGTCACTTGTAATAAATAAGAATACGAAATGGCTTGCGTAGAGGATTAAAAGACCTTTAATTCTTAGTTGACATTGCAGATGGGACTTGAAAGTCGAAAAGAATGTTGGGGTGGATTTGTCCGTGTGCGAAGAAGGAAGAGACAATGTTCCTGTGAACGTCGTAAACAACTACTTTTCTGTTGGGGTGGATGCGCATATTTCATTGGAATTCCACGAAGCCAGAGGTGATTATCAAATATTATTTAAATCGCTTTTTAATCCTGATATTGAATAAAATCTGTACCGGTGCGTTACTCTTAACAATTTTAAGGTGAAACTGGAAAAGATCCATTTTTCAGAAGAACTTTCATTTCTGTATTTGCTCTACAGAGGCCCATCCTGAAAAGTTTAGCAGTCGTTTAAGGAATAAAATGTTCTATGGCCAAGCTGGAGGAAAAGATCTTTGGCAAAGGAGGTGGAAGGATCTTTGTAATTATGTAGAATTGGAGGTAAGTGAATTTAAAACTGATTACTCGAAGGTTGTTTTGATAGAGAGAGAGATGTACAGTTTTATTTATGCAAGGTAGTGAAGCCTGTTTAATGTTTCTGTTTTTTTTTTCAGTGTGATGGGCGTGATATGACTCCTCGCCTTAGGGAACTACGGGTGCATTCTATTTTATTCTTAAATATTCCAAGGTAAGACTTTCTATATGCGCATCCTTGGATTCTAATTACTATACATACCACCCAGTGAATTAGAAACTTCTCAAAAGCAGTGGATTTTGTATACGAATGTGACTGCCAGTATAGATCCTCTTCAATTCCTTGCGTATAGTTCGGTGAGATATTGATCGGGAACAGTCTTCATGAAATGCTTGGTCAACTGCTGCACTCAAGAAGTTCTGTTTGGCCGTCTTCTCAAAGATGGCGATCTCGTTACTGACAAACTATCTTAAGACCACAGTTAGCCTCTTAGACAAGTAATGTAGGTTATTTTTCCACTGATTAACACCCGGAATATCTCGCGTTTTGAGAAACGTCTGCTGTTTTCAAAATCGTGGCTCCAAGTGAACGGGCGCTCACAATAAGCCGTTGATCGAACTCCGTAAAGAATTTTTTTTATCCTCAATGGGAAAAACGTGGTGACGCACAGGACCAAGTTGTTTGCATATACGCAGTGTAACTGACCTTTAGGCGTCCGCATAAAGGTTTCTAATTTCGTGGCTGGTATGTGTATTTGCTGTTCGGTGCACTTGGTTAAAACAAATTCGATCCTTACATTGCTACTTATAAATGACTATTCATCACATCCATATTGGACACACAAATCTATACGCCATGTTTTCCAATAATTTGTGACACTTTGAGATAAAATACTCCTCATCATCTTTAACGAGCCTCCCTCCCAACTTCATCTCACGAATGTGGGCTTAAGATGATGAGTGAGATTGTTCATCCACTTTGCTGTGGATATCCAATTTCGAAATCCTGATCTGTGACATGAAATATTTCAATAGGAGAATATTTCAAGTTCTTGGCTATTGAATTGCTTTTAATGCTGTATTTTCAACAATATCCTTCCTTTGTGTGTCCTTATAAATCAATAGGCTTCCCTGAAGTCATTTATCATGAAAACATAAGGAATAATTAGCAGTGTCTTTCATATTTTTTTAAACGAAGTTTAATTTTTTTTTTTTAACTTTCGAAATTCGTTCTGTACTAAATCATTTGTAAAAGTAAACTTAAGTTGGAATAAAGACTTTAAAATTCATGAAATCGTAAAAAGTAATTGAATACATTGGTTAAAGAACAGTATGAGGAAATGGTAGAAAAAGTCAGATAAAAAAAATACAAATGAATTGGGCGCATTGTGCAGTTTCTTCATATCAATGCGCTAGCGTAGAATGAGTCTGTTTTCGCGTATTGTGCCCTCATACTCAGTTTCCACTAATTGGAACGACTACTGTTATTTGAAATGAGATGTCCATGGATCACTAAAAATGCTTTCGGCCTTGTGATGATATTTGGAAGCAGTGGCGGCTCGTGGCTTGAAATCGTGGGGATGCTGCAACTTTCGAGATATACATACACACTGTAAGTACAGTGTATACGTGTTTGGATAAAATATCGAAATTATGGTAAAAATTTAAAAAAAAATTAAATATTCTTTATTATATAATTTTTTATCCATAAAATTATACAGTTTATTATAATTCAAAATTACTTAAAAATAAAACCCATTATCATAACCCCAATAATGTTCTAAAATAAAAACTATAACACATGTTATGTCTTTAATTGTAATGTTCAAATATTTAAAGAGACGGAGTAAACACGATAAGCACTACGAACACTCTACTACTGGCGCAAACTGCACATAAACAACAGTGGAACTGCGTGATAGACAGTGTCGCATTACGCTAATAGCTCGTATCTCACTGACGTGGATATGCTTGCACGCGTAGCAATATTACACTGTGGTAAACACGGTGCTGCTAGTGTTCTTCGCCCTCCTAAATGCTACAAGATGGATTTTTATTATTTTTTATACAAAATATGAGAATTGTATAGGATTGTTGATGACAAAATTAAATATTACAAGCAAATATAAATAAATTAATAAATATATTTATATATCGAGAAAAATTAGGAGTGTGCAGTCCCGCAGTGCCTATGCACGAGCCCCTCCTGTTTGGAAGAGAAGTTAAGCCGGACTTTTTCTACCATTTCCTCATACTGTTCCTTTGTTGTTTAACCAATGTATTCAATTACGTTTTACGATTTCATCAATTTTCTAGTCTTTATTCCAACTAAAGTTTACTTTTACCAGTGATTTAGTACAGAACAAATTTAGAAAGTTAAAAAAAAATGAAACTTTGTTTAAAAAATATGAAAGACAGAGCTAATTATTCCTTATGTTTTGTCATGATAAATGACTCAGGGGAGCCTGTTTATTTTAAACTGGATTTGAATGAATTGGTAGTTTACGACGTGACAAAGCGACAGCAACTTGCACGAAGGTGGTGACGTGAAACAAGTTTGTTTGTTGTTGCTTGTCATAAGATAATTCGGTCCGTTTGCCTTTTTATTGGCAGGTAGTAAGTAATGGCTATTTCGACAAGCTTCTGTCGAGTTGTTTTGGTTTTTAAAGATCTTAGAATTTTATTTCGCTTTAGTTTCCTACTGTCATTTAGTTTACGGTAATAGCTAGCACTTCGACAGTTTTTATTTGCAAGTTGCGTTGCGTACTCGATATACAGCAATTTGGTAAGCTTCGATGCCACTCTGTCGTGTATTCTGTTTGGTATTATTAAGCTACGAGAATGTGCAGGTTTTTAAGCCGCACGCACAGTTGTCCATGTTCGTTTAATCTTGTTTTGGAGTCTTGCCCTTGTTTATCGTGCGTAGGCTGTCTTCATAACTGCATGGAATCCAATATCGCATGGGTTGAAGTAACCTAAGAGTATCCCTCACTAAGTTAATCTTCGAGGCTGTTGTATTTCTAGCTGTGATGACACTCGCGTTTTATTTTCTTTCAGGCAATTTTCTGTTTCTTGTCATCTATATGGAAGAAGAGCAACAATGTTTGTTGGTTTCGCCATCATGACGTAAAAAACCAATCCTTCGCTTCTCCCCTCCGGTCTTTTTACGTCACAGTTTATCTGACAGAATCCAGTAGCTAAAGAATCTATGACGTCTCTTCCCCCCCCCCCCTCTTGGACTGATTGTTTTACTATACAAGAGAATAATCTTCTGAGTTGATGTTCTTTTTATCCAAGGTATGAATATTCCAGTCTTATGTATTCCTCCTCCCAAATAATACATCCGGAGGCACTTAAAGACCCTTTGTTCGTATTGCACCTAATAGTATCACTGGTAATGGACGGATTTTGACGAAATTTAGCTTTTGAAATCTTGTTAAAATATGTCAAACCACTGCAATTCTTTATTCTGGGTGCACCACCAAAAGATCAAACATCGCAATGGCTTGACATTAAAACAAAAACTAGCAGGGTCGTTTTATCTGTATATATAAAAATGATCACCATTTATTAACTAGCATTGAATTTGAGTGCTCATACAATTGCAGTAATTTAATTTCGAGTTATTCAGTTACGGATTTTATGGACTGCTATTAGAAACCTTAGCATTCAACATTATATCAGTGTTCAGCCAGCATTAGTTGAAATCTTCAATAGTGGAAAGGCAGCCCGTGCAATGATGACTCTACCGTTCTTGCTGTCTCCATTCATCAAGTGGAAATGCATTGCTCTGTGAAGTATTAGTGCAAGTATTATAATACAGTAAATGCTTTCCATAGAATTGTTTTTTCAAAGAATGTTTTCCGCTTTATCCACGATAATACAATCCTTGATCATGTGCATCTATTGGGAAAGGACTTTGCACAGGTAACAGGACTGTGCCGATCTGTGAAGTCGAGGGGGGGAGGGATACTGATGAGTTGACTGTTCTACGTCAGGAATGTGCATGTCACAGCTTCGTTGAAGGATTGCTGTATTTATGTCGGAAGTGGAATCTAAGCCGTATTAAAATCTGTAGTTAGGTATTTATTTGATTTTTTTTTCTATTATAATACTTCAGCCACATACAACCTATTTTCAATTCCATTTTATTCAAAATAAAACTGTATTTAGTGTCTCAATATTCCTATACCTTTTGGTTTTTAATGCGAGTTCATTCTATTTTGTTTAGCTATGGCGGAGGAACACATCCTTGGGGTAATTCTAATTCGGAATTTGAAATGCAGAAAACAGATGACGGTCTCATTGAAGTAATTGGACTCACCACATACCAGTTGGTAAATCTTGAGAAATGAAGTTGTGTTCTTTGTAATTTTTGAAACTTATTTAGTTTAGTTTATAAATAAGGTAAATTTATTATTTGTAAATGCCATTATTAACGGTTTTGCTGACATCAGTTGAATGTTGGAAGAGACTACACATGATCTCAGTTTGGATAAATCTAAATTCGTTTGACGAGAAGAAATATTAAGACTGGCCAAGTCAAACTCAAATGAACAAATCGAAAATGATTCCAATTGGCAGTCATAATAAGCTGTCTAGCTTCGACTGTCTTTAAATAATTTTTAACAAAATTTAAATAAAAAAATTATCACATTGAATTAAAATTGGATTTTATACAGCCAAAGTAGTTTTTCGTAAGTATTTGCAAATGAAAAGATATAAAATTATTTTGTCGTCAGCTTCACTTCAATCACTGCGTGGGAAAATATCTACAAGGGCGTTGGATGGACTCCTTATATTTCTCTTCTGTTCCCAAGATAAATTCTTCAGTTAGTATTTTCGAAGAGTCAGCTGTCACATTTTTCCGATGTAGAAAACAACTACTGTTTTTCACTTACGATTTCGCTACAAAAAAAGAGGGAAAGGGGGGGGGGGGAACTATATTTCAAAACGCTAAAGTCATCTTGAACGAAGTCGGCAACGACTTCAGCCGTGAGAGCCAGAATACCAACTTCCGACATAAATGTTACTTGCATCTCTCAAACGCAGTAAGTTCCTCAACCTTGATATCATCTACTTAGAACAATTTTGCAAAACAACTGTTTTATTTTATTTTTGATTTTTTTACTTAATCCCTCTTCTGTGAAATCTATTCATGTGCAGTCAGAAGAAATGCCTACGATATTTATTCCCTGAAGTTACATTATTATGCAACAAGATTTCATACTAGATAACAATATGTTAAAAACATCATAATGTCTTCAGGCGGACTAGCGCTATGGATACAAACGTCATTTATCAGAGCTACACAGGCATATAGTACTATTATATAATATACACCTGTGTAGCTCTGTTTAAATGCTCTTTGTATCCACAGATACAAAGTCCGCCTGAAGAAAGAATGTTATATGTCCAATTCTAGTTGCTGACCGAGGGAACTTTCTCTAAACCTTTTCTTGACCATTCCCGAGTTTTTATCTCTGGAACGGATAAGTGTTTTTTTTTTTCACCCAGAAATTCTGCTTTTTCATTTCACAAATTCAACATAATCAATCTTAGAACTCGTGCTATTTCAGACAATAATATACAGTGTTAGGGACCACGAGATGGGAGCAGTTGTCTGCCTTACTTTCATCTCCAGATGCCAATTAATATCACTAATGGGCAACCATATGTGAAAGCTAAGGGGGGCAGCTGGCTGTCTACTAATCTTCAGAGGTTAGATCTAAATGGTCTCACCTACTATCTTTGGGGAGTAAAATGCATTAGCGGGTTTATTTTGTTTACTATTATATAAAATATTTATGTAAATGACATAATTAAACACGGATTGAGAGAGATCCTCGTTTATCACACCTTTCTTTGAAACTCGGAGGTTATTGTATGCTATAGGAAGGGGAGATAATAATCCCTGTTGATGTCGAATGGCAAAAAGTTTACGATGGACCTACCATTCTTCGGAATTCAAACAATCAGTCCTTCTCTTTGGATATGAACTTTTTGAAACTCGCAGGTTATTGTATGCTATAGGAAGGGGTAATAATCCCTGTTGATGTCGAAGGGCAAAAAAGAGTTTACGATGGACCTACCATTCTTCGGAATTAAAACAATCAGTCCTTTTCTTTGGATATGAATGACCCCCCTTTGGATGGAAAAACCTTGATTCGAATCCAGTCTGGGATGGAAATCCTTATAGGAGTTTTTCAACTGACGGTGAGTTAGCTGTTCCTCTAGTTAGCAGAGTATTTCATACAGCAAACAGAACACGTACATTTAACAGACAGTATATGGACCTTACAGCCTTAGAAAAAATGCTTAAAAAATTAAAAATAAAAAACCTCAAGGGTTTAGTCGAAGTCAGTATACCTGACTAGAGAATGTAATGAAGTATACTTAAGATCAATGTTTATCGAAAGTTGCTGATACTCCATCCAAGTTCCTGGTATTATTTTATGTACCTGCTAGTGAAGCCTTTGGCTCTTCATACATATTATATAATATAATATAATATATATATAATATACCTGCATTCACTAGTAATAATAAATCATATTATATTATGTTATCTTAACGCTAAAATTATAAAATTATCTTAGGTCCTTATCCTTATAAGGACTGGCTTAAAGGGGCGAAGCAAGAATGCTTTTCATATTCCCCGTTATCTGTAGAGGACAGTGTAGGGATAAGGTGTTATTGAGCAATTAAAGCTCTGATCATGGCAGGAGGGTAACAGCAATAACCGAGCCTCAGTTACAACTTCATTGGCTACAGCATTGCCATCCATTACCCTCCAAGGGTATTGGATTGAATGAATCAATCACCGCCTGTTCAAAATTATCTTAGAGTTAAAAAAATTCACTTTCCTATTTTTATTATATTATAAAGTAAAAGGTGTAAAGAGATGGAACTAAAATTTCTTTTTATTTTGCTTGAGATAAATATTAATCTAAAATTAATAATATTCAGTGTGTTCCTTTTAAGTTTGTTTTCTTATTTCTTTTATATACATGACAATTTTTAAAATAATGGAAATTGCTTTTTGTATAACAACAAATATTGAAATTTTTAGGCTTGCGTTTGTATTACATTCGCTTCTGGTTAGAGGTTACGTAAAAGATCATCATTCTAATTATTATAACCATTCGGAATATGTTTTAATAAATTCCGATAAGTATTAACTGAAAGAAATTTAATAATTACGGCATTCAAGAAATCTATTAAAAATGCGTTTTTCAGATAAACTTGTTTAAAGATTATTATAAAATAAAGGGAATACTTAACATGGAATCGTTTTTCAGTTTAAAATTACCATTAGAGGAATAATATATAAATTTTCAGAAAATGTTATTAAATTATTATCCATACTTCTAGAGAATTTCATGTATTATTAATACTAATACACCATTCAGTAATGCGCATATAATGTGAATATATATATATCCTTATAAGGACCGTGTGGTTGCCGGGATAAGAATAGCACCAATGTAGCTAATGCATGTCGTACGAGGCGACTAAAATTGGTACCCTTGGAGGGTAATGGATGGCAATGCTGTAGCCAATGAAGTTCTAACTGAGGCTCGGCTATTGCTGTTACTCTCCTACCATGATCAGAGCTTTATAGCTCAATAACACCTTATCCTTACACTGTCCTCTACAGACAACGGGGAATATGAAAAGCAATATTGCTTCGCCCCTTTAAGCCAGTCCTTATAAGGACTATAAGGACTTTAAAGTCCTTTGAGGAGAGATGAGGAGCATCAATCGACCGTGAGATGCGGTGATTGATTTTCAATCCAATACCCTTGGAGGGTAATGGATAGCAATGCTGTAGCCAATGAAGTTCTAACTGAGGCTCGGCTATTGCTGTTACCCTCCTGCCATGATCAGAGCTTTAATAGCTCAATAACACCTTATCCCTACACTGTCCTCTACAGATAACGGGGAAGATGAAAAGCATTCTTGCTTCGCCCCTTTAAGCCAGTCCTTATAAGGACTTTAAAGTCCTTTTTAGAACTTCCAGGGTAACATATGGCAATGCTGTAGCCAATGAAGTTTTAACTGAGGCTCGACTATTGCCGTTACCCAGCCATGACTAGAGCTTCTTAGCTCAATAACACTCCATCCACACAGATTTACTTCATTCAGATGACGGGATAAAGAGTCAAGGACTCAGTCCATCGCCCAGTTCTTTTAAGAACTTTAAGAACTATATATATATATATATATATATATATATATATATATATATATATTATAAATTTTATAATATAATATTATAAATTTTATAATATAATATTATAAAGGGGAGAAGGGGATCAATCGACCCTGAGATGCGGTGATTGATTCATTCAATCCAATACCCTTGGAGGGTAACGGATTGCGATGCTGTAGCCAATGAAGTTCTCACTGAGGCTCGGCTATTGCTGTTACCCTCCTGCCATGATCAGAGCTTTAATAGCTCAATAACACCTTATCCCTACACTGTCCTCTACAGATAACGGGGAAGATGAAAAGCACTCTTGCTTCGCCCCTTTAAGTCAGTCCTTATAATGACTAAATATTTTCAAAAAGTATAAAAAATGTTTCGCTGTACTTTTCGGTACTTGATGGTTTTTATTAAAATCACGGAAAAAGTTTTGTAATTTTAGATGATTCATTTTCGAGAATATGCGTTTTAATCATTAATGTTACGCGTGTATTTTTTTTATTCTAGCCTTTCCTGCAGGCAGGAGGTCATGGTACTTGTGTGGCGCAATGCAAGCACGCGCGTCTTGTGACGAAAAAGACAATTCCTGTACAAGTGGATGGAGAACCCTGTCGCCTACTTCCTTCCATCATCGAAATTAAACTGCGAAACAGAGTGAACATGGTGGCTAAAGCGAAGGCAAGGACTACAAGATATGAATTACTAGAAATTACTAAAAAAGTTCTTATAATTGTAATAAAATAACATACAATAAATAACACTTCGATATTTGCTTCTTTTAAATCATTTTTCATTTTGAATGATGTTCTTCATTTCTGTTTTAATTTCTTGTAATAGAACTTGCGTAACTTGATCCAATTTTCATTAACAGATGTTTTATATATTGTCATCATTTTTTCCCGTTTTTTATGGGAAAAAAAATTAAACAGCGACTGTTCCTTGTTTTGTTGGTTCCTATTCAAAGCGATGCACTTCCCGCCCTATTGTTTTCCTTTATTTCAGTTTTAAATTAAAATATTAAATCAGCATTTATATTTTGCCATATTTATGTACTTCTTTTATATATATTTTTTTTAATATCATGTTTTTATTCTGTGTATTTTTAATATACTTCTATTATCCTAATCAAAAATGTGGTTCCTATTTGAACATATGTCACATATTTTTGTCTCTATCAAAGCATTTTATTGTCACTAGGAGAGGGGTGGGTGGGTGGGTGGGATTCGTAGACTGATACAAACAGTAGCACTATTAATCCTCTACAAGTGCTGCCTTTCTGTAAATGCACGCCTACATAACCAAGTCCTCGGAAATAATTATAGCTGTTGAACTGGTTGTGTAAAATATGCTGTCTCACCTTCAATCGATTTGGAAAGCAAATTTACATCCGGCTGTGTATGGTAATCCAACCTATTGTCTATTTTTTACTTGATCTATAAATTTGTGATTTGATTACATGATTAATACTGGATTAGGGAATTTAAGATACTTAAGATTTGTAATTATTTAAGATACTTTATATAAAAACTATTTTAGAATATATTAAATAATTATATATTTAAGAAAAAGAGCATATAATTAGAAAATTTAATAGAAAAATTTTAATTTTTATTAAACACTAGCATTTAGAAATAATCTATTTCTAATATTTTAGAAATGGGGTTATTTAATGAAATATGATCAAATAATCAAAAAAAAATAATAAAACAATCAAGGAACTGGATCCAGGGTAACGGGTGGCAATGCGTTTTAACTGAGGCTTGGCTATTGCTGTTACCCCGCTATGACTAGAGCTTTTAGCTCAATAACATAACACCCCATCCTCACATTTTCTACAATCAGATGAAGGGATAAAGAGTCAAGGACTCAGTCCATCCCCCCCCCCCCCCACACACACACAAAAAAAATAATGAAGTTGTTTTTTGTTTTGTTTTTTTCCCTAACACTTGGACCAGGAGTCAGTTCCGTACAAAGAAAATCTTGCTCATGAACTAACGCAAAAATTATTTTAATCCCACACCCGATATTCGTAATTTATCAATTGGAAATTCCGTATTGCTTAAGGTTAATTATGTTAAATTGATAAGATGTAATAGTTAGAAAATCTCGCATAGGAAAAATTAACATATTTTAGTGGAAGAAAATAAGTGCATTTTTTCTTTTAGCCATTAACCTTTGTAAAAGAAATCTGTTCATTGATTTCACACATTAATATTTTTTTTTCATTTATTAATATTTTGTTCATATACATCTGCGAGTACGTATTTGGAAAATATTATTTCAACTTGTTTAATTTCGAATTTACGTATACAATTACCAAACCTGCAATTAATGCAGAAGTAGATTTGCAAACTTAATGGTGTATAGATTTGCCCAGCAAACGTCAACGTGTGCTTAATATTTTAATTTCTTTTTATGTATTCAATTAATACATAAAAAAAAGAAAGGACTTTGGCGCACGCTTTGAGTTGCGAAGTACTCTATCATTAAGATACAAAGTTCTTCGGTGATATCAATCGATTAGAGGCGACCGTTGATTCTAATTCAGGTACTTTGTAAACTTCTGAATAATCTTCAAATAAATCAATATTTTTTCCCTCGAAAAGCAAATACAAATGAACGATTTACCAAGTTTGAAATTAAAGTATAAATAACTTTTAAAAAAATACAGATTTTTTTAAAAGTTATTTATACTGATTTGTTATTTTAAAAAAATTGTGGCGTCTGTAACACGGCATTCTCTGTTGGTCCTTTCTTTAATTATGCTAAAGTAACTATCAAAATTGCATTTTTGACATTCAGAATTTTACGTGATTGTAATTGTTTATATTTTAATGTATTACATAACGTAATATGTTTACACAGGTTCCCAAACTTCAGTTGTCTTCTACCGTTAATTAATTATGAATTATTTAAAGTATTGTAATTAAAGTAATATTTTTGAGATCAAAATATTAAGTTTTTTTATTCGGTTTATTTTTATTCACTTAAATTTATTAAGTTATTGGGTATTTACAGTATTCCCGATGAATATTGTAGAGTCTACATTATAGAAGACGATTGTACTAATTTAATTAAAATTTTTTTTTTTATATATAGTTGTTATGGAACTTTATAAACCTTTGCTAACCAAAAGGACTTTCTCGAGATCATTACTTTCCTTTTAGTTTTTATTACCCAGAAAAATTGATCATTAAACCTTGTGCTGCCTCCCGCTAATAAACAAGATTTTCGTATTTCAAATTTTGCGAAACCAAGGAACATTAAAGGTTTTCTTATTTTGGTTTCTTTGCTTGAAAGTTCCTATAAATTTGTAGTAACATATGATGCAAAATCGCCAAAAAAAAAAAAAAATATTGGTTAGATTCTAGCTATTGACTAGAGGAGGTTTCATTAGTTCCTCTGTCTCATGGAAACTGGTTTTAACGATAACTAAAAATATTCAGAATTTATGACCACGAGATGGCGGCAGTTATTTGTTGTACTCTCACACTCAAAATCATTGGTAACCAGGAACTTTTAGTGATGACTAAGGTATATCAATGCCTACAGATTTCTGAAAGTTAGGGCTAAAAGAGCTGCATGAAAAAAAAAAAAAAAAAAAAAGCGGATTAAAAACAATTTTTGTTTCTTTTACCATTTAACACTCAGAACGTTATAATGTGATCATATTTTAAACAATTTTAATGTTAAAATATTAAGGAAACATAAAACATTACACGCAATCAGGGGTCAGTTTTATCACATCGATGAGTTGGCTCTGGTTACATGTAATGATTTTTTTTTTTTTTTTTGAATGCTAAGTTGTCAAGTTTGTATCATGATTAATAGTTATTTGAATTCCTTAGCTTCTACACGTAGAGCCCTTCCCCCCCCCCCCCCGAGGTAAGTATAAAATATGAAATTAACAGTAATCATAAATAATACGAAATTGAGCACAAAGAAACACAAAGATATCTGATGCAACATTAAGACGTTAATAATATAAGAAAAAAATGACTAAGGATTTCTGTTTCATGAAATTTCTTTTCATTTTGTTTAACAGGTTCCACTCCCCCCCCCTTACCTATAATGAACTTCTTATGCTTTTTGGGTTCGATATATTCTCAGTGACTGTATCCTTGTTTTTGGCAAATCTTGTAGTTCATAATCATTACAGGCGTCAAGATTTACCATTACATCAAACTCTGATCTCCTTGCTATTCTTGTCCACATATTGATTGCAGTGATGTGCTATAGGTAGGTTTTTGTAACGTTTGGTGTGGTGGGTTTGGGCCAGAAATGTTAAAGAATGTACATTATCATACCAAACCCACAACACCAAACGCAGCGATTATTAAGGGATGGGGGCAAAACTCACACGAACGAACATGGGTTGAAAAATACTTCGCTAAGTGTCGCAGTTGCTGGTTCCAACATTCTGTATCCGTCTAATATTTGCATATCCTTCTAGATGCGTTTTTGTTGAATGTTGATAGTGCTAATCTTGCCAACCACCATCTGTTAAATTATTCTACAAGCTGTTATGCGATTCAACAGCTGCACTACATTAATTACAGGCAACACAAAACATCCATTCGATACTCTGTATATCATAGATTATATCTGACTAACCTGGCAATAACTTGATAAATATTGGGCAGAACTCCTAAACTGTGTGTTTTAAACATATTATAGATGCGTTTCGATTTAAGCCACCACGCGGGGACCCTGTTTCAATTTTTGTATTGTTTCCTAATAATTTATTTTAATAGTATATATTAATTAATATGGTGTGTTTTATTTATTAATATTTACACAACATATTTCATTTTTGCAGAGACACGGATATGTGGATAGAAAGTAAGTGTGAAAAATATTTTTAATTTGCTAACATATAATTTAATATAAAAATGATTTATTGTAATAAATTTGTCTGTAGAAATACCAGTGGTGGTCGGCGGTAGATGGCGTTGGTGTAGTTGTGGTCAGTTGGTGAGTGGACGGTGTTGTAGAGATGATGCTCTATCCTTGATGAGTCCTTTGACTCCTCAGAGGTGTCAAATAATAATAATAAACACACTACAAAGCTATAATTGTAAGTGATTATGCTTTTCGAGTGCATATATCTTTTCGAAAGGGCTTCAGTCGTAAATTTCACGAAAACTAATTGATGTTATTTCCATATGATGGTTAGAATGTTCAAATGCAAAAAAATGAGATAACACACGCGCGCGCGTTGATTGAGGTGTTAAAGCAATTGGAATCTAGTTTATTTTGATTTATTAGGTTTTAACAAAGTTATTTTTCTTTAAGCTGATATACATTGATAAGATTTTATCAAGGTATATATTTTCTATTCTCTTTGTGCTTTTGGTATTCTAAGTGTATTTGTTCATTAACATAGTTGAATTGTCCCTGTCTGCGCGCGCGCGCGCGCACACACACACACACACACACACACACACCCAATCTTTCAACATGGAGTGGGTCACCATGAGAGAAGTAGCCCCAACCCTCTAGCAATGAATAAGATCTTCACCCAGAAGTGGGGAATATACAGGCTGAATATCATCATATTATCCATTATTGATATCGATATTTAGCCAACTAAGCAGACGTAATACAGTGTTATTTTTAACTATTTTTCATAGCTGCTTTGGCCGTAATTTCGAACAGCTCTTTTGAATCATTGGTATTTTTCAGACAACAAACTATAAAACGAATATTTGTTTTTTAATAAAACACATTGTAAATCTGAAGGCTATAAATTGTGTTTTATTACAGTATCTGGCATGTTCGCCATAGAATATTGTGACATAACGATAACAAAACTGCCGAAAGACTATAGCGTTCTTTTTGACCTTTATCGTTAAATTTTGACAGATCGAACTTTTTTAAGGAAAGCTGTAAACAAAATAATACCATGAGGAAATAGAAGAGCAAATCACTGCGTTTTTATTACTGCGCACGTCGTAGCAAATTTTATGGAAAGGACATAATCTCTCTATAATGGACAAATTTAAGTGTTTTCCCTATTGGTCAGATTACCCGATTAAAAAAAAAGCTTCCTGTGCACTATACCTTGCACTAAAGTCATTGAAAAAAATCCTTGTCTTAAACATAATATTTTAAACTTTGATAAAGATGAAGTGCAAACTAGACATATATATCAGCACAATCACAAGAAAGATCCTGCCTTATAGTTAAATTCATGGGTTCAAATCAAGTCTAGGACGCGATAAATAACGTCTATTCAAATTCGAAAACCCATCGAAATCATAGGGAGTTTGTCAAAGGGGTTTTTGCTCCCAAAACAAGCCGACTCTTGAATAGAGCTTACATACATAGACGTCTGGAAATAGAATTCAAGACCGTATCCCATTAAATTAGGTTAATAAGGACAATCGGCCTAAAGCATATCTAGAAGATAGGTTATATATCCTCCATAACCTATATATAGGAAATGAGTGTATTCTGTTTCATACTATTGTCAATGTTTTTACCTTCGGACCACGAAGCAAACAAAGAAAAAAAATATTTGGTTATAAAATCCCATTTATTCCATTATGATTTCAGTCAATATGTCATTTAAAAACATTAAAAGTATTTCTACAAAGCAAAACAGCCCGTTGATTAGTTCAACGGATATGCTGAACCATTGAGAAAATCTCAGTGGTTCAGCATATCCGTTGGATCCTACCATGGGCACGATTATTTTGGGAATGTCTCCAATAAGCAGGATGATGGTGGTGTAAGATCATCACCCTACTTATTGGAGGTCAGAAGTAGCTTGAAAGAGTTTCTCAATCTGTTTACAGAATGGGTTCATGAACTTCAGTGAATGGGGCTCACATTCGCATGTTGTTTTGTGTACAAAATTCAAAATGGCTTATCGTTATATATTAAAGAAACTTTAGAAAATTAAAATATTACAGAAGAATTATTGAGTAGAATATATAATAGTTTACAAGAAATGATATATTTTTTTTAAACTTAAGAAATATGGGCTGTAGCCACATCCATGTTCTTCATCCTGAAGTCCTCCCCCACCATCTCTCTCCATCTCTTCTTTGGCCGTCCGCGCTTCCTCTTCCCCCGCACATCCATCTGCATGACCTTTCTTCCCACATACTCTTCCTCCCTCCTCATCACATGACCAAACCATCTCAACCTTGCTTCCTGTATCTTTGCTCTCAAGTTCGTAACTTTCACTGTTCGCCTGACATAGTTATTTCTCAGATGATCCTTTCTGGTCACACCGTACATCCACCTAAGCACTCTGCTACTTCCATCCTGCTGATGTTATTTTTTCTCAGGGCCACAGTTTCCAAAGCATACGTCGTAGCTGGTCTTACTACTGTCCTATAGATTTTGCCTTTCAGTTTGATCGGCACCCTCTTATCACATAGCACTCCAGCCATCTCTCTCTCCAGTTCCCCCATCCTGCTTGTATCCTGAATCCCACTTCCTTCTCAGCCTCACCATCCTCTTTCATTGTTGAACCTGAGTATCTAAAGTCACTGACCCTCCTGATGACATTTCCTTCCAGCTCCAGATCTGTCTCTTGGCTGCCATCCACTTTGCAACACATATACTCGGTCTTACTTCTGCTCAGTCTCATACCTCTCTCTTCCAGTACTTTCCTCCATCTTTCCAGTTTAGCTGCCACTTCTCTCGATTCTGCGCACAGCGCGATGTCATCCGCATACAACATAGTCCAAGGCGCGTCTTCTCTCACCACCTCCATCACAATATTAAACAGGAACGGACTTAATGCTGAACCTTGATGCAAGACAGCTGTCACTGGAAAACAGTATTTTAGCGTTTAAATTAAATTTTAATATGGATTTTACGAGCTTTATCCATACTAAAATTTAATTTAAATGCTGAAATACTGTTTTAGTAATTTTTTTCATCCATTACAAATATACTCATAACCAAAATACGCTCTTTGGTTGGAAAGATGATTGCGAATGTCCTCCATCTTAAATTTATTAGGACTTTTCATATAAACGTGGATTAGCTGATCTCATACAGAAGTGGAGTGTTTTTCCTTGCTAACCTCACACAAACTGACCAGAAGAACAATCAATTTTACAGACATAATACATTGGCCTCATAACCTTGGTTGACTCGGCCATAATTTCAAACAACAACAAAAATACAGTTAAAATACAAAGAGAAGGTTTTAATTTTTAGAATTCATGACTCTTAAGAATTTTCTGAAGTGATCCCATTTAGTTGTTTACTCTGCACTAGACAGTAAATTTGAATCTCCTCATAAATTTTGTTCTTTTGGATTTTTTAAAAAACGACTACTATCCCTCAATAGGTTAACTTTGTGCAGTAACTTAAGTTATCATTATCTATACTCATTTTCTTTCTTTCTTATTTTTTCCCATGATTTTAACATTATCTTAAGTTTTGAGTTCGACACATAAATTAGGAATATCCTGTTTATTCTGGTTAGTTTGTCCCTCTCTCTCTCTCTCCTGAATTTTTTTTCTCTTGCACATTAGATAATCCAGGTTTCCGTGATCCATTGAAAGCTGCAGTTGACGTTTATCCACCTTAATTAAAAAGAGATAACCGAGGCTGATTAACTATCTTCCATTTCTGCTTTCAACTACGCACCTTAAGTAGAATCAAATAATAATTAAAAAAACACCTTGACGCTCTTACGGTTTAAGCCCCATTTTTAATAAGTTAATTAACTTTATAATTAATATTTCCTTTTTAAATGTAGGAATTACGAACTTAAAACAGTGATTAAGTAATAGAAGCATTACATGTTTTTTCTACTGAGGCTAATGAGCAACAAGAAAAGTTAATACAGAGCCTCCGTTATAACGAGTCGGTAAAAAAAGGTCGAAGCAATTTTCGATTCGTTGCGAATGCAATCAAGAGGTTGTTTGCGAAACGAGTTTTAGTTTGGAAATACAATACGGTATTTCTCATTTGGTAGACGTGACCTCGCTTCCCTTCCGCGTGTCATTACTGTCGATGGGTACAAATATTCCGATTCTCTGCACTAGTCACTGACCGTCATGCTGGTTAACTATGTGTTATCAGCAGAATCAGACTCGTTTGGATAACATTATTGGCGAAGCTATTCGATGTAATTTCTTGTTATAACAAGAAAGGATCCGACCTGCCTTTGCAAAAATAAAAACACCATCTTTAACCATCGTCGTACGATCTTTGTTCTATCTGTAGTTAAATGGCCAATCTATCTCTTAATAGGTTTACTGATGTAAAAAGGTCTGAAGGCTCGGTTCTTTTGCCTGCCTATCTTCACTACAGCAGTAACTTCTAAATTTATCTTCTCTCGCCGACCTCAAATCCTATGCATATTTTTGCCGATGACAAACATTCCAAGCTTCAAAATCCTGAGTACAATTGGTGCCTTGAATCCTGATCTTCACATTATTCTCTTTTGAAGTCAGAATAATCTTTGTTCTGACCATTCAAATTCTTCACCTTACTTTTGAAAATACTCAAATTTTCAGACAGGATTAGAAATCTGCCACTAGAAATTGTCCTTTGCTTCGCTAGACGCTACTTTTCGTATAGGTGATAACTTTCTTCAAATCCTAAATTTGCTACACCGTACAGTACTGATCTCACATTTGCTGTCGGGATAGAGGACCAAAAACCTCTCCTAAAATTCCCGATGCTCTCTAGAAGAGGCGTTTGAATCGCTTTGATCCATCCCCCAGATGTTGTTTCTTTTTTTCTTTTTTTTTTTTTCTGTGGATCGTTGCACGGTAGTTATTCTGCATAAATAGCATCAGCCCATCCTTCTAAATAAAGTTTGTCTACTTCTTTCATTATATGCATCTTTTTATTCTTTGAAAGTCTTTCGCCTTTATCCTCCCCACCCCACCCCACCCCACCCTCAAGGATTACAATTTATAGCTACTGATCAAAATAGGTTCTTCTTTATTCCCAACTTTCAGTATTCCGAGTACTAGTGTTTTTTTCTTATTTCGAATTAATATAAAATTGAAACAGCATTTGGAATCATCACTTTCATATATTTCTCATAAAAAATGAGAACTTTGTAGGAATTAATCTGAAAATGCTATTTTCAAATCAATTTATAGAATTTTTTGTTATTTTCATAATTATAAACACTGCAATTTACTTTTATGATATTAGAATTTAGTATCGATGCTAATATATTAATTTTTTTCAAAATGGGTGGTTCAAATGGCTTAAGTTATAAAAGTGATGATTTTTCCTTAGGCAGACCTTGGAAAAATTAATCCTGAAGGTTCGTAAGTTAACGATGGTAGAATATGAGACCTATCATTGCGAGAAAGAGAAGCTTGAAAATATATGTAAGTAATATGACTTATTTTATTAATCTAATTATATTTTTAATGTTTCCTCAATAAAAGATATATAACTTTAACAACTTAAGTTATAAATTTTATTTACCAACAGGTGGCACCACAGTGCTTCAGATAAAGTATGAGTAAAGTACAAAGTACTTGAATGTTAATTTCAAGGATTTAGGCCTATAATGGCTTGTTCGGTCATAAGAAGCCAAAAGCCATCAACAGCTATCTTCGATGGGTCTTATTTCCTTGGGTTGTTTTGCTGAAGTACAATCTTTCTATTTGCGTTACGTGTTGTGACTTGCTCCATCCAAATGTGTTTATATTTTTTTTTCTCCATTACTGATTCATGATTTATTTATTTATTATTTTTTCATAATGATTAATTATTAAAATAATTGATTTCGTAATTATTATTTTTAAATAAAATATGGTATATTTTTCTGTTTTTCCTCAAATTTCATTGAGGCTGCAGTGGGTTACAGCTAATGTACTAAATATTTAATTTAGTCTACCTTTGTAGCAGGTTAGGCTTAAGCGCAAAATTGATCTCATCTGTTATTTTTAGGTCTTTTATCATTTTATGTGTCCTTTTCATCTTATATGAATCCATCCATCATAAATAAGTTTTGAAGCTTTTCAGATGCTTCAAAATTTTATATGCAGCCAGTCTTATTTCGTGTTGTTGTACATCAGACACCGTCATCATAACACTAATTACGGGTATAGACCATATTGGTCTGTTCCGGTCTCATTACCCATCAAATAAAAGATTTGTTACAGAATTTTATTTGTTACCTTTTTTTTTACTTCTAATTTCATCTTTAGCTTTAAAAGCCATTGTTTTTAATTTTTATGGTCGTATTATTATTTCAAAATCTTCAGCTATTTACTTTTGGTGAATATTTTTGAAGATTATCTTCCCAATTGGCAATTATCACTTGACCACCCACAAAGAGAAGGATTATAATTCAGTAGCCGGAATGATTTTCTCTTCCATTTGATTAGTTCATTCAAGTATATATTAAATAGACTTGCAGATAGGTGACATTCCTGTCTAAACCTGTTTATTTCTCTCCAAGATGAGAGCTCAATCACGTATTTTATCCTCAACTATGCATATAACAGTCCTTAAAATGTAACTTAACGATGTTGATTTGATTTTCTATTGGAAATTTATTATTTTACAATGTTTTTATAATAGGAATTCAGAAGACCTCTCATTTTTATGGCCTTCTGCATTACCTTTTTTTAATACATAAATAGAGATTACTCTTTTCCATTCTTTTAGCGGGTGTTTTCTGTCGAATAAACTTTATTTCTCTAAAGCTTATGTTAGCGTCATTTATGTAATTCAGAGCTTAAGTTATTTAATCGTTCCATTTTTTAGTTTGCTGTAATTCTTTCATTTTTATAACTCATTACAATGTAAGAATTATAATTATCAATCCATAATTGCCAGTCTGGATGGCCGAGTAGTTAGCCATCCGCTCTCCAGTCAAAAAGCTGCGGGTTCGAATCCACTAGAGGTGGTGGGCGGTAGATGGCGTTGGTGTAGATAATGGTGGTTGCGGTTGGTGAATTGAGTGGTGGAGGCAGAGTTGTAGAGCAGGTGCCCTCCCTAGATTAGTCTATGGACTCCCTGGAGGTGTCAAATAATAATAATGAATAAAAATTTAGAAATCTGTTTTAAGGCTCATGTTTACTATTTCTCTAAGATAGCTTTTCAGATGCTTCAAAATTTTATATGCAGCCAGTCTTATTTCGTGTTGTTGTACATCAGACACCGTCATCATAACACTAATTACGGGTATAGACCATATTGGTCTGTTCCGGTCTCATTACCCATCCAATATCCTTTTTTGAGGTCCATCCATCGTGTCTTCTCTTTCCAATTGGCTTATATTTTAGTATTGGGTTAGGATGTCGCGTGTTGGCCATTCGGTTTACATGTTCAATCCATTTTTGTTTTATGGTTGTTTAGTTTTTCATCTATTGTTCTTTTAAAATGTCTAAGTTCCTTTTTTGATCTAATAATGTGTATTTTGCAGTTCTTCTCATAAATCTCATTTCACTTGTTTTTATTCTTTGTTTATCTCGTTTGTTTATTGTCCAAATTCCACTGCGTATAATAATGTGGGTACTGCTAAAGTATTGGATATTTTCAAGCGTGTTAGACATTATATTAGACGCAAATGTACTTTTCCGACTTCTCTCATATGTATCTCTTATTCTTATCTGTTTCATCTTCTAATATTTTGTTTGTGGTACATTTTTTTTGTTTTTGATGTCTTTAGTTCTACCTTCTATTTTTACTTTTAACATTTTTTTAATCTTTCCAATACTTTGATTTATTACTGTATTTAGCATGTTTTTATATTATTCCATTCTATTTCTTCGCTTTGTTATATTTTATTTAAGCTTTTGTTAATTCTCTATTAATCTAACCACTGTAATATTTGTATCCTTTAATAATATGATTTTATAACTGGAAGTTACATACTTTTTCGCTTCTTCATTCATTGTAGCCACTTAGGTAGCCATGTTAATATTATCTTAGTAATGAAGTGCTTATTTCGTAGCTTCTGTGTATACTCTGACATCTAAAGCAAATTTTGATCTTTCATCTGAAATGTAATTGATTTCAAATTTCTTACTGATCAGCTAAATTTGCGTATATATTTATAGAAGTAATTCCTTGCTTATTATAAACTACAAAATCTCTTTTTTTTTTGTCATTTATGCTGAACTATGTTCTCCGTATATTTCGGTTAACATTCAGATTTGAACTTTAATTTCAAAAACGAATATTTTAAAATTTAAATCAAATAACTTTTCATAGCAAGAATACTAAATAAATTAATAAGAAAACATTTTTAATGTCTGCTGAAAATTAATTGCCATAAATACTTTATTTTCTGTTAATTGAAATTGATGAAGACACATATGGAATTTATTAAACTGTATTTCTTCTTTTTATTCTTTTCAAGCTGTGAATGTGGGGACTTTACATGTTGACCAGAACACAGATCTAGAAGGAGTCAGACAACAAATCAATGAGCTTTTTCAGGTGAGTCAAAAAGGAGTTTGTGATTTTAAAGTGTACGCATGTATTTCTAGAACTTTTAGCTAACAGTAACTAACAATAAACAAAATATAATTATTATTTTTTCTTTCAGGCTTCAAAAACTTCAGAAGCGAATGTCGATGAAACAGATGGTCTCCCCGACTCGCCAGAAAATTGGTGTTTTTTAGATTGTAAGTAAACTGTTTAAAGCATTGCCGATATAATGACAAATTTGTGCTAGATTTATTTATTTATGCGTATGGTTACATGAAACTGGTAAGTGAAGAGTATAATAACAATTTCCAGCAACAAATGATGAAAATCTCAACATATAAAAGTTCATTACATATAAGGTACAACCAGCTTTCTAAGTCTTTCCTTTTTTCTTTTAAATAAAGCAAACGTAACTTGTCATAATCAAGCCAGGGGCAATTATCGTCCTACTGTATGCATGATCTCACAACATAAATGTAGCTGTATCCTAGGTTTAATTAGAGAGCACATTACATCATCTTCTAACATGAGGAGTTCTGTTGATACCATGACGAGGACTATGAGTGACTACGAGAATAACGTCTTCGTGGTGAGACGGGACCGTGATCTTCTGTTTCCTCCATAACCACTGCCACATCAACTACAGGTCAAGGTCCAGGCTGGAAAGCCAATTTTCCTCATCTGTCTCTTTGTGGATGTCCTGTAGCTCAACACCGTGAAATTGGCGCCTTGGGCACCAATTTCAGTCGTACACAACACAATGAGTAATCGTCTGAGCCACGGGAGAACAATCACAATAAGGGTGATCTGACAGCCCCCATTTATGTAGAAGATAGCCACATCTGCCCTGACTAGTTCTGATCCTGTTTATTGATGACCAAATCTTCCTAGGAAGATCAAAACCAGGCTGCAGAGCACAGGGATCTTTTACCAGGAAGCCGTTTGTTGGTAGATTGTTGGACCAGTGCTCTCTCTATATGTCAGATATTGATGGCAGGCAGCTGAAGAGAGTTCGTCCATGGACCAGGGAGGCTTTCTAGGTTTGAGGCGTAGATTAGGTGGGTCTATGAGAGTCTGATGTAGGGGCAGGAGTTGGTTGCTCACTGCTTTATTAAATTCCTTAATCGAGGCTTGTCTTCTCCGTATGTGTGGTGGAGCAATGTTAGCTAGGACAGGCAGCCAGGAGAGAGGAGTGCTTCTCACTGTCCCACTAATTGTGTGCGTGGTAGAGTTTAGCTGGGTGTCTATAATGTTAGTGTGTGTGTGTGTACTTCTTTCCCAGATAGGGGCACAATATTCTGCTGCAGAGAATGCGAAGGCTAGTGCAGACGACCTTAGGACTTCTGCACCACAACCCCAAGTTGTTCCAGCAAGCCTTGAAATGATATTATTTCTGGTTTTAATTTTATTGGAGAGGTTGATGATGTGCCTTTTATAGGTTAGGCTTCTGTTCAGGCTCACCCCCAAGGTATTTTGGGTGAGGCTCGTGTTCTACCATTTTTCCACAGAAAGAAAGGCCGAGTTGTCGATTCGCCTCTGCATTGTACAGGTGGAATACCGAGGACACTGTTTTCGTTGGATTTGGCTTCAAGTACCACTGCTTAAAGTACTCTTTCAGGGTGTTCAGGTCTGTATTCAAGGTTGGTAAAGGAGGTGGATTGATGTAAGATTGCTAGGTCATCGGCATACACATACTTGCTTGATATGGTATTGAGGTAGATCATACACGTAGATGTTAAAAAGTATAGGGGATAATACAGAGCCCTGAGGAAGACCGTTGTGAAGGAATCTGGGCCTGCTTTTTTTTCGCCAATATGGACTCGGATCTTTCTGTTGGAGAGAATAGAATCAAAAAGTTGTAAAGTTTTTTTACACTTTATAATATTTCCTAGTTTTAGGAGGAGGCTTCTGATCCAGACAGTGTCATAAGCAGATATTAGGTCAATGAAAGTGCTCCAGATTTAAGTTTTTTCTGGAAGCCTGCTTCAATTTGAGTTGTCAGGGCCAGGACTTGGTCACAGCAACTTCTTCCTGGCCTGAAGCCAGCTTATTCAGTAGTACCAAGCAAGGAGATAGGTCGCAGGTTTTTCACATAATTTGGATCTTTCCCTGGTTTGGGCACGGCAATTATTTTGACTTCCTGCCATAGCTTTGGTAGTTTACCAGTCATGATGATTTCTGAGAAAGGGGCAGCCAACCATGTTGACCAAGATGTTTTAGGAACTCGGGGAGTATACCATCCACTCCTAGAGCTTTGCCATTCTTGGTAAGTTTTAAGGCTATTTGTACCTCTTCCCGAGACACTGGGTGTACGAGTTCAGGAAACTCGGATTCCATCCTCAGGATTTGTCTGGCGGAAGCTTGTAGAGCAATTTTCCTGGTAGAGATGGGATGAATCTTGGAGGTTTTCAATAAATGGGTAGCCATTTGATCAGGAGTTATCTCTGTTGTTTTGTGTGTTGTTGGCTCTGCTGCACCTAATTTTCTCAGAAGTGACCAGCTTCTCCGACTAGATGTGACGAAATCGAGTTCATTAATGGTAGAGATCCATCTTTCCTCTCTGTTTTTATCCAGGGTTGATATGAGCTCCTTAGCAATAGTTGGGTCTTCAGATTCCTCATATTTGGCTAGGAGTTCCTCACTTTCTCTACTCCAACATGGGATATATTGTTTTCTGTAGCCTCTAGGGATAGTGGCTTTTGCTGCAGATTTGAGTAGTTTAACAAATCTAGGATAGCAATTAGGAGTGGGTGGAATTGCTCTAATGGTTTGCTCGATTTGTTTCCGAAATGCAGTGCAGTTGGACCTGCGGAGATTCCATCTAATGATTTGTGTTCCGCTGATGACTGGGATTGATGTTCCTATCTCTATTCATGTAGGACGATGTTGACTATTAGGGAATCTGTTAAGTATGGTACTGGTTGATGATACAGGGTGGTCGTCGGAGTCTTTAGTGACTATGGACAGATCTGGGGTGTAGGTTCTGTTCCATCTGGCTGAGTAAAGAGTGCCGTCTTGCTTGGCATCGTAATTCAAATACAAGTTATATGTATCCATCCAGTTAGCTAGATTATTACCATGTCGATTGTTAGAGGAATATCCCCACATGGTGTGATGGGAATTGAAGTTACCAACATAGATAGCAGGGGGAGGAGGAGGTCGGTCCATCTGATCAGGCCAGGATTGCAATGGAGGTTTATAGACATTGTATATGATGATATTTTGAACTTTAATACCTATGGAGTATTCTGTATCAGAAACACTTTGGGTTAGATGAAATATTTGAACTGTAGGCAAAGGAATGTTTGCCATTTTTTTATTTAGAAGAGAAGGGAGAGAATGGTAATGCAAACTCTAATGTATGATTTTTCAGCAAATTGAGGACCAAGAAGTTTTTTGACATTTTTATAAGATGCCAAACAAATGAAATTGACAAAAATAGTAAAGCATGCTACAAGAGAAGAATCATTTGATTACGAGAATGTTTTTACATATGTCAAAAAACATAAACTTTTGATTTAGTTTTAGATATGAAATATGATGGAATCATAACACAGGTGAATTGTTTTGGGTTGGGTTGAAAAATTTTGACTATTCCAGGAGTAAAAAAATGAAATTTTCTGCGTTTCCCCCACTCCGGATTGCCTGATATCTGCTAGTCTTTTTATAGGAAAAAGGGTTAGTTTTTGAAACTACTCAACTGTTCATCAACAGTTCTCTTGTACTACACATCATTTCAATGCAAAAATGTCCTAATAAATTATAGGTTCATTCCTCTTGGTTAAGTTCTTGCGATTTAGTGTAGCCAAGTAGCGCTGCTACATTGGTGCATCAACGTCGTAAAGTTCCTACCACTCCACGTTTCGTAGTGTGAAGAGATTTGAGACCCGTACGAGTTTCAGGCGGCACCCACGTATATGCAGAATATCCATGATGATGAATATTCTGTGTATACTTTGTCTGGTATTGCACTGACAGGTATAAGGAATTTTATACACCAACAGCTAAAAATAACCGCATCCTTTCTCCATGCCGACAGGTTCCAATTCCGCTGTTTTGGATGCTTGTTACTGTTCACGTTAAATTCATATCCTTAGGTGTAGGATATGAATTTAATCTTCCGGCTTATTGGAGGATTCAAGTGGAAAAAGTTCCATTTTTGGTCTCTATAACTAGATTTCAGAATAATTTAGCCCTTCACCCACTCATGATACGAATACTAATGTACAATAGCCTCGCAACCGTTTTTGTGGATGCGATTCACATAAACCACACCAGGTATGAAAATGTTGCTGACCACCAATCAACATCCTGCTTGTTGTCCTAAAGGACATTCAGTTTCACCTTGATGTTTAACTCCCAATCTTGGCAAATTCAAGTATTAAAACAGTTTTTAACATTTGATTTGAAGTAAATGGGAGATAATTATTAAGAAGTGATTTAATTGGAACAAACCTCATAAGGTGATTATTATAGGCGAATATAGCAGAAATATACGTAATAAACAGAAATAAACGTAAAAATTGCAAAATATTTAAAAATATTTAAACCAAACTTAGTTCAAAAACAAACCAGGCTAAAAGTATACAATACATTAGCCCTACCAGTCTTAATGTATGGAAGCGAAATCTGAACAAAAAGACAAAGATTAACAACAGCAGAAATGAAATTTATGAGGAAAACTGCGAAATATACCCTATTTGATCACAAAAGAAATGAAGAAATTATGAAAGAATTAAAACAAGAACCAGTAATAGAAAAAAATTAAAAAATCTAAACATAAATGGATGGAAAACATAAATGTTTTCATTCTTTGAACAAAGAATGAAAACAGAAAGATTACCAAAACAAGCCTTAAAGTACAAGCCATTAAAAAGAAAACCAGGACGTCCTCTTAAACGATGACTTCTAAGGAGGGGAACAGGCCATGCTAGGCCTAAATCCTTGATACGCATGATGATGATCATTGAAATGCCTTGCCGCTGTATTTATAGGATGCTCTTCTTATAACAAGAGGACGAATGTGGATGCAACATGACCGAGCAGGGTGGTTATCGAGTTTCGAAATAAGTTAAATAGAAAGCAGAGAAGCTGTGGTAAGACCAGCTCGCACCTATTTTAAATCCATTAAATTTCTTCCTTTTGGGTGGTTGCTGAAGTATATGGGAAGGGGTACCATAAATGGCGAGCTGGAAACCGAAAAGGACGGGCAGGATGTAAATGATGCCACTGAAACCATCAGAAATTATTTGAAGTATATGCAGTGGGGTGACCATTCTGAAAAATGTAAAATTAATTTACTTCTAAACGATAAGTTGTAAATAATAGATGGTTAAGTTAATAATAAATCTGAGTTGCAAACTGCTCCTGTATTCATTGCTACTTCACGCAGTGTTTAAGTGGAAAAACGGCATCGAATGAGTCCATGGTTATCAGGGCACTTTCCGACCCGAAGTAACTGCTACTAGAATACTTGAATGCAGTTTGAATATGTCAAGAAACATCCTGTATGTGTAAAAACCGTAAAATGGGAGAGCACATCGGTTATTTCGTTTATTTCTCAAACTTCAGAGGTTTAAAAGCAGCATAGATTAAAAAAAATCAATATGCATTACGTTAACGTGAACAATCAAAAAAAAAAAAAAGCAGTTAGTCTGAAATGACTTCGTTCTTAATTTAGATGCTTTAATTAAATTCGTTTACTCTAATACGCCCGATTTTTAATATTTTCAGCATGTACAGCAGAACGGTTTTTTCGTATCGACTGTGCACAGGAGCATCTTCATTACGTGGTGGACATATGTGCCGACAAATTGTTCATCCTGGAGCAGGGACCTTGTGCCATTCATTCTTCTCCCCTCCCTCATCACTTGTGTAGTCTGACTCTTCCGGAGCAAATCTCCATCGGTTCATCTAAAGAGCTAGAAGAAACCGAAACCAGAGAAGCCAGTCCATCTGAAGAATGGCAACAGCCCGAAGAGTATCACGAGGGTTTGTTGCAGCCCGATGGAGTCAGCGTTGATAACGATCTGTCAAGTTTCGAAGAAGGCAAAGATTCTCAAAGTTCGTATGGTTCCTTGATAGAAAACAACTCCAGGTAGATAGATTGGAGCTTTCATTTTACAGTTAATTTTTAAATTATTCTAAATGTTTAAATCACATCTTTATTTTTTTAATTATTAACTTACTTTTCTTTTTCTTTTTTAGCATTCCAGGAATTAACAACGAAGACGCAGAGTAAGTTTCCTTTACTTCTGTTTTGCACTACATTAAACGCCGTTCAAAATGTATGATATGCAAAAATAACACCAGAAATAATACCTAAATAATTTATAAATCGATAATAATTTATTAGGGCAAGTGACGTGGTGTTCAAAGCAACTTTGTGAAAAGTTCCTCGGAATAACAGTTAACGTATTTCAAGAACGAGTCTGATGGATGCTTGGCATGTGCACAATATAACCGCACATTAGACGTTATCACAGCAATTGGTAATCTATATTACAGTTTGTGAAGCCGAATTTTAAATATACTTTCAGATAAAAACACATGGTGTCTAATATAGTATAATTTTGCCAAAGAATTTTTTTGAAAGTTAAAAGTATAAATTATTATTTAAATTAAGTGGATATTAAATCCAACATTATTTCAAAGCCAAATAGAGGAACTACAAGAGTTTCATGCCGAATATAGAAACTCTAAAAGTTTCGGCGGATCCAAGCGTAAACAAACCTTTCATGACAGGGGCAACTCATAGTAAAGGTGGTATAAGCTCTGATCGCTAACCTTAGTATTCCCCGTAATGTAAAACACATCTCGTAGCGGACATGTATGATGCTATACATTATGGGGGGGGGGTCACTATCCAGACCGGTTTCGACCTTTGTTGAGGTCTCGGCATTGAGAGCCAGACCTAGATCTAAATTATTAGTTTGTTTAACCACTGGAATTCAGATTATTTGTTGATAACTTGAATACTCAATCAGTAAATCAGTTAGTCAGACGAAAATTTTATAATAAATTATTTATAATGAAAAGCTAAAGTATGCTGAATCCTGTTTTTTTAAACACATTCTTGCCTTCTATGTTAATAAAACGAATTATACTTCACTGTTCAAGACTTGGAAACGTACCGATTTTAAAATTTCTGTTCCATTGTCCACAGAAACTACTATTTTTTCTCGAAAACTGTAATATTTTAATAAATTATAAATGAATAAGTAAAGCCAGTAAGCATTATAATAAAAATGCGCATACAGTAAGTTAAAAGAAAAATGACACTATGAATAAATCGTAATATTATGTAAGACTTGTGAGCTACCTTTTCTCAAACTCTTGGGATTCCAGAAAGTATTTCGAAAAATCTTTTCCTCTCACAACCTCTGCAAGTTATTAAGTTAAAGAAGTTACTTTTTGTTTGTAATTTGAAACTGAAAAAAAAAATCAAATAAATTGGCTTCTGTGACTAAGGGATTGATGCCCTTGCAGTCACAGGTCTAGACTTGTCATTTCCGATAGATGCTATGAACAAATACTTCATCAATTTTAACATTTATTATTACTTTAACGTAATAATAAATGTTAATTTATTTTTACCTCGATTACAACTAATAACTGAATTTATATCAGCTAAATAACGTATGATTCAAAAAGTCATGAGGTTTTTTTCTTTGTTATTTTGGCCAAGTAGTTAGCATATCCGCTCTCCCCCAACAGGGTTCGAATCCCGCCGCTAGCATGGATGTTTTCGATTATCTTAAGGTGGAAGATGAATTTTGTTGTCCGCGGTGAGATCATGAGAAAAAGTTCCGTGTTTAGTCCGTAGAGCAGGGTTTCACACACACACGATCAAAATAGAAAACATTCTTAGCCCATACGGTTCGAATATATTATAGGCTTACAAATCAACCTATTGTGGATGGGGAGGGTCACTTAGAAACTGAAAATTCCGATATTTTTGCTTATGGAGAAAACGGCTTAGCTCCCTATCCTCCCGCCTCTGCTTTATTGGATGCCTGAAGTGACATAAAATCGCTTACATTTGATCCCTAGCGTATGCTTCCTGGTTAGTAGCTTTTTTTTTTGTTCATCAAAAATGTGTTAAAACATAATTCGTTTTCGATGCGAAAACATTTTAATGAAAAATAAAAATCCCTAAGTTTACAAATGGGAGGAACTTCTCGTTACTTTAAAATCTGAACCATAAATATCTAAATGCTATCTTGTCTCATCTTAGCGAGCCCTTAACTTTTCAGAATTCACAGATACCAATGATTTATTAATAACGATATAACTTGATTGTGTTAATTTCTAATGATGAAAACATATTTCTTTTTGTAAAATTCTGCCTTTTTTGCTTTTTTCTAGGGAGATCTTAGAAAAGACCACCGAGGGTAAGTAACGAGTAAAAAAACTTTATTTATAGTACACTTGATTTAAAAACTGAAACTGCTTACAGGTGTAAGATGATCATTTCAATTTCTTTCCTCGTATTTCTAAAATCATCCATTCTCATTAATTCTAGAATGCAGCTGAAGTCAATACACGAAGATGAATACTAAAATTTACTTTATATTTTTAATGATTATTTAAATGTTTATGCAACGTTTAATTGCCTTTTGTGATAAACGTTTAATTGTAATATATCCTCTGTCCAAAAAGAAACCGAACTTTTGATAGATAACAAAACACAGGCCAATTATAATTAACCAAATAATTTATTTCAATCAACATACTCTCCCTCAGCTTCGATACAGCGTCTGGCACGGTCAGTTAATTCGTTAAATGAGTTTTTTTATATCGGTTTTTGGGATACTGTTGAGGGTCGTGGTTACTGCAGCTTGAAAACGTTTTCAGTGGTGTCGTATCGCTTTCCTTTCATCGGCAAATGAAGTCGGAGAAGAGAAAGAAGTCACAGGGTGCTAAATCAGGTGAATACAGCAAGTGATCCAACACACAAACTTGGTTTTTGCTCAAAAACTGTCTCACAATGTTTGAAAGATGACATCGTGCAAAGTGACCAGTTGACTGCATCACGATATTCATGCAAATATTCGGTCAAAATGTTGTGCACAGTTGATTTTGGAATCCACAATTCATCTTCAATCAATCTCACGGACGATTTCGGGTTTTCTTTGAAATCACGCACTTTTTGGATGTTCACTTCGCTCAGTCCAGTTTCTGGACGCCCCCGGCTTTTCGTCGTCCTCAAGCATCTCACGACCACTTTGAAATCGCTTAAACCACTCGTAAACTTGAGTACGGGATAAGCATTCATCACCGTACGCTTTTTTGAAGCTTTTGATGCGTTTAGATAAAACTTTTACCAAGTTTAACACAAAAGTCAATCTCAGCTCTCTGTTTGAAACTCATTTTACGACCTTTCATCCAAACATACTGTCACTCTTGGCACTATAACTTGGATTCTAATGAAACAAATCTCACAAACAGTTGGCACAACACTAATAAAGGTTGCGGCTTTCGACAATAAAAAGATATAAGGTGGCACCCACTAGTTTCTTCTATTTTTGAAAAGTTAGGTTTCTTTTTGGACAGAAGGTGTATGACCAATTTTGAGAATTATTCGTTTATTCCAAAATTTATCCTAAAAATAAAAAAAAAAACATGCCGCGTTTTTAATTTTTAGTTATGTTAATAAAAAATTTAGTCATCTATTCACCTTTTAAAGCCTGTGTAGCTCAGTGGATGTGGCGTTTGCACACCACCGCGCTAGGCCGCACGGAGGAAGTCTTGGTTTCGAGTCTAGTCGGCGACTAGAGGAAATTTTTCTAAGCCTTTTTTCGACCGGTTCCCGAGTTAGTCGATCTCTGGCACGGGCAAGCAGGTTTTTCCTCCCGGAAACTCGGGTTTTTCGTCCTGTAAACTCAAGAAAATCGACCGTAGAACCCACATTATTTCAGACATTAAATATATTGTGTTAGGGTTAGAGACCACGAGATGGTGGCACATTTGAGCCGTCTCTCTTCACTGCGTACCGCTTAATTAGTGATAGCCTTGGTCCATCTGTCTCTGATTGGGTACCAGTGGAGATTGAACTGCCCACTCAGTCTCCAAAAGTTAGATAGGCCTAAATGGCCTCGCCTACTCCCGTATATAAGGGAATAAAAAGGCGTTAGCTGATTTTTTTTATTTTTTTTTTTCACCTTTTAAAAAGTGATTATCCATTATTTAAATAAATCGTATTATGTTTCCATGTGTTTTATACTTTTGTTACCTTCCAGATTTAATTCTTGCTGCCAAAGACGGTGATTTAGCTGAAGTAAGCTTTTTTTTTTTCATTTCTTGCTGTATTATTAATTGGTCTGATTTTATTTGGAATTTAATTAGTACAAAGAACTGGAATTAGTTCTTTGTACTAATTCTAGTTTATATCTTTGCAATAATTTTTATATATGCCTTGAATTAAAAAAAAAAATCAAAGAAAATTTATAGAAAATTCTAACCTATTTTTATATTATTTAGATGGAAAGGCTGCAAAGGAATGGATACAGTCTATTGGCTGTAGATCAGTGGGGAATGACAGCACTTCACCATGCAGCACGATATGGACACACAGATATTGTAAGGTACCTGATTGTTTATGGTAAGTTAATAATAGAAATATAAAAAGAAATTAGTACATTTTTTAGAAATTTAAATATATAAAAACGGTGTAATAAATATATTATTATGCAATTTATGTTACTTTTACAATTTTTCGAGGTACTTTACTAAAATAGCATTCATTAGTCTGTTACAGAAGAAATTATATTCAATAACTTTAATATAATAATTCTTAAGTCCAAGAGTTAGCCTTGGAATATCTCCTCTCTTTTTCGTGATCTTGCAGAAAAATTCTTCGTGAAGTCAAGTTTACATTCAAACCCACTAATCGTGCAAACTGTCAATTACAATGAGACTGATTACTACAAACACAAAAGACCGAAGGCTATTCTTCTCTCAACTGATCATAGCTAACACTACTGCCCTCAGAGGGCGAGCTTAATTGCTCACAAATCTCCCATTCCCAAATAACTCTCATTACAGATAAAGGGGAATATGAAAAGCACTTGTGCTTCACCCATCCTGTCAGTAACGTCAATGGTCAGTTAGCCTTGGGGAGGAATGAGAAAATATTTCAAGGAGAAAATATTTCAAATAAGAAAATAAAAGTCGTTTTTAGGACTTCCAGGGTAACGAATGGCGATGCTGTAGCCAATGAAGTTTTAACTGAGGCTCGGCTATTGCCCGTTACCCAGCCCTGACTGGAGCTTTTAGCTCGATAACACTCCATCCACACAGATTCTCTTCATTCAGATGACGGGATAAAGAGTCAAGGACTCAGTCCATCGCCGAGTTCTTTTAAGAACTTAAGTTAGCCTTGGAGGGTAATGGATCCAATGCTGTAGCCAATGAAGTTCTAACTGAGGCTCGACTATTGCTCTTACCTTCCTGCCATGATCAGAGCTTTAATTGCTCAATAACACCTTATCCCTACACTGTCCTCTACAGATAACGTGGAAGATGAAAAGTATCCTTGCTTCGCCCCTTTAAGCCAGTCCTTATCCTTATAAGGATATAAGGACAGTTTTGGAGATTCATTCATCGCTATATCTAATCTGGATATAGTCCTTTTTAGGATTTCCAGGGTAACGAATGGTAAAGCCAATGAAGTTTTAACTGAGGCTCGGCTATTGCCGTTACCCAGCCATGACTCGAGCTTTTAGCTCAATAACACCCCATCCACACAGATTTTCTTCATTCAGATGAAGGGATAAAGAGTCAAGGACTCAATCCATTGCCCAGTTCTTTTAAGAACTCAGTTTTGGAATGTTATATGCTATACATACTGACCACAAGTGCTTTCGTACTAGATCTAGTACATTTTATAAATTTTTCGTGTTCTAGTACGTTCACTAACAGATCGAGTACTTTCTTCCTTCCGAATAATAATATCAACAACATGAGAGTTAGACATATTTATTAAACAAAAATATGTTTAATATTTTTCTCTTCTCCTACCTCCCCATATATCACATTCAGTGACACAAGCATGATTTCTCTTTTTTCCTTCCCCTCTTACTGTTCGCTAACCTTCTCTTCCCCCCTCGATCCTATACTCACGCAATCCGACTGGGATTAGCCAATGGGAATATATCCTTCGCTATTCAAGCACTTCTCGTGCGTTATAAGATCCTTACAACAATGTGCATCAATAAAGTAACCACCTTTATTGATGCACAGCGGAATTTGAAAAAGATAAATCCAACCGACAATGGTCGGTTTTTAGACATAGAAAATATATATCTAGGGGCGTTATGAAGAGCTTGATAGAGAACGGCAACTAGTGAAGACTGCAGAAGCAGTGAAAAGAGGTCAAGAATTTTATTTATTTATTTATTTTTTATTTTTTTTAATAAAGTTTTTGAAATGAAAAATGCTGTAGGAGAACAAATGTTTCCTAATTTAACAACATTAGTTAAAGCTGTACTGTGCTTCCCTCATTCATCAGTCACTGAAAGAATATTTTCAGCAGTGACAATAAATAAAAATAAAATAAGAAATCAACTACAAACTCCCTTGATGCATGGACTCCTTTTGACAAAAGAAAAAATGGAAACATTCATCAGCTACAGATTTTACTATTTCTGAAGAGTTAATTAATTTAGCAAAATCTGATAAAAGGAATGAATAATATATATATATAGCATATTAAATAACTGAAAATTTAATGTTACATAAAAATCGAGTACTTTTTTTTTTTCCAGATTTAGTACCTTTTTTCCTGCATAAGTTGGTACAAAATATTTTTGGTGGGTGGTCACCCTATTGCTATATTGTAATTGGCTCTCGAATGTTTTTTTTAGCAGGAAGTTGACAATTCGCGTTTTAATGGGTAAAACAAGTTCCCCCAACTGTGAAAAAGTATTAGCGCATGCCATCAATGTAGTAATACATTCCGGATACATCTTTTTTGGTATTTTGGAAAAATTCATCAATGGACTTAATTCCAATGCTGACAAGACAAAAGTTTTTGGAAAGTGGCATCGCGGAGGCATTTTCTTTGGACTAACCCGTAAGAGAGAAATTCTCACTATACTTGGAATTCCCTTCTTCACCTGTTCAGGAACTTGTATAAAAATCATTGAAAGCTTAGACGACTGGAAAATTGAGTCAATTTCCTTTTCTAAAGCTATAGTGCTTAAAACCATAATCTATCTTGCCCAACTGTACATAATAAATATTAGAGACATTACAGAACCTGAAGAAAAGCAATTATATAGTAAAACATTTGCCACTAGTTGCCCCAGTCCTGAAGATACTTCAGGCGCAAACTTTGTTTGCTTACACTTGAATAAAGGATTAAACCAAATATCGTATATAATTTATAGTCTAAATTATTAAAAGTGAAAAAGACTTCCAACATCTTTCTCTAATCCAGAGTAATTTAATAATAAGGTGCGACACCTTTTGGCATATGGAAGTGTGTGAGTATTACCTCTGGGTCTGGTTCCCGCTGAAGAGACCAAATAAAGGTCGAAAACGGTCTGGGTAGTGACCCTTCCCATAATGCATAACATTATACATGTCCGCAAGGAGATGTGCTTTGCATTATGGGATACCAAGGAAAGTGATGAGAACTTAGTTCACCTTTGCTACGAGTTGCCCCAGTCCGGAAGATACTTCAGGCGCAAAATTTGTTTGCTTACACTCGGATAAAAGATCTAACTAATTATATAGTCTAACCAAGTGAAAAAAACTACCAACAAATTATAGAGTAAATCAGTGCAATTTTTTGGTCCAGTCTGCACCAAGAAGTGAAAAAGAAATTTCTTCAGTGTTAAAATTCTGCTCTTTAAGCAATACTGCTTCAAACATCCATAAACTATTTCAGAAAATCACACATATGCACACTCTTAATCTCCCGCTATTTGAAATCAATTATTACAATGGCCCAAGAGCTATTAATAAGGATTCTGTGCTTATTCTGCTACTGACGTTCTTTCCTTTAAAAACAGCAAAACGTGGTATAAAGAAATGTTGAACTCCTTCCGCCACGAACTTCCACAGTTGGGTGCTGACAATAACACTTTGTTTGGTAACTTAGTGAAGTCGCAAGGATGCTTTAACAGGAGGGATCTTGCTTGGAGGATTGCATGTGGTCACCTTCTAGTAAACGCCATCAGTCGGAGGTTCCATCAGAGATTCAATCTGTGACGCTTGTTAGATTGGAAATAGTAGAACATGCATTCTACAGCTGCCGTCTTGGCCAGAGTATTTGAAACACGTTCGGCATCAACAGAACAGGTTTTATGTAATCCCCACCCTTATCAGCAAGCCAACTCAAAGCGTTTAACTTAGGTAAGGCTAACCACCTGGGTACCAGTCATCTCCAAGTTTTAGTTTCGGTTGATCTTTTGGTTGTTCAGCTTTACTGGGTTGTTCCGCTTTGTTTACATAATATAAAAGAGCCGAGGCCTCTTTTTTCTCTTTCCTACTATCCATCTGTCTTTTCTTTCTCTTATGCAGATTGACTTCCCCACACTATTCCTTATGCTGCTGAGGTCGCATGGCTTATTTTTAGTCGCCCATACTGTGCTCCTATTCTATTCATGCAAACAGCGTGAATAGAATAAAATTGACGTAAAGGAAAGAAGAAGCCCTGATTACATCATGATTTTCATGTCTTATTTTGAGATGCAGTAAATAAGGCTAAGAATTAGTTTTGGTTTTATACCTACATAAGCCCAAGTTAATTAATGAAAAGTTAATCTAGCGCTTTAGGCTTTCTTATTAGAGACATTAGTCTCTACTACCCTTAAAATTATAATAATTTTCTTTTCTTTTTGTTGTGTTATGCTTAAATTCTTTTATATGCTGACAAGCGACTACAGAAAGAAATCTTTTATAGTTAAGTTGAATAAAAGTCTTGCAAATACAAATCTGTTTTGACTTTAACCGATTTCCTCTGTTTAAGTCAAATGTCTTGCGATCTTTCTACGACAAAGTAGGAAAAGTAACGTGACCAGAATGAGATTAAAATTTTTATCTTACAAAGTGAAAGTGAGTTTCAGAAAAAAGGCATTCTGCACACTCGCTTCATGATTTTTACTAATTCCATCTGAAAGAGTTGCATTGATCTAACCGGGCCATTTCGGAGATTATTGGAGACCCAAGAAGATCACAAAACAGTTTATCGAAATGAAGTGCAAATGGTGGATCAGAGTCAAATAAAAGCCCAAAATAAAACTCATTTAATTTTTCGATTTAGTCCCACAGTTAGATGCGTGCGTGCTAACAAGAAATCATTTTTATTTCAGATACTTTCTTGGCTAATTATCCATAATTACAATGCTAACCAAAGAAGAACAGCGCATGGTGATTCGATAATTGGGGACAAGATGCAGAAATGCATTGAAGATTTCCAGCAACGTATGGTCGCTGTTTTGCCTCAAAATAAATATAAATTAATTCACATGTTTCAGTAAAGAAATGACTGTAGGCGATCGTAAAGGTGATTTTCACAGTGGTAGTCTGGTATATAGCGAGCCTCACAATAATTGAATCATTTTTGGCACGTTTTTTGTATATTTTTTATGTTGGGCCCATACACAGGAGGTCGATTGGTCAACCTATAGCGCATTAGCACCGTGTATTGGTGGTGGGTGGGAAAGGAGGAATTTGTTTGCATTTGATGCGAATGACTTTAAATTGTATTCCTTGGGAAACACAGCAGGTGGGAGACTCTTCCACAGTGTGGCAGTTGCAGGGATGAAGGAAGAGGAAATGAAACTTGTTTTGTTTGTTTCTAGTTGTACTGTGAAGAGATGTGCAGCAGCTGCACGTCTTCAAAAGAGATTAGCACTGAGCGGGGGAATTATTGATGTTATTTCGGATGAACATTTCCCATGGAAATATTTGTAGAATATACTTACTACAGAGACCATACGTCTGTGTGAAAGTGGGGAGAGAGAGAGTTGGTAAGGGATGGATCATTGATAAGTCTAATTGCCCTCCTCTGTATTGAGTCAAGCATTTTGAAGGAGCTTTTAGGGGCCCCACCCCATATGTGGGAGCGGTATTCAATAGTTGGGCAGATTTGTGACTTGTATAATGTTAGTAGCTGTTCTGGGTTGAAGTAACGTCTTCAGCGGAAGAGAAATCCTAGTTTTTTTGAGGCTGAGGATGCAATGTTTGAGATATGTTTGTGCCAGGAGAGGTTTGATGTGAGGGTGATTCCGAGGAGCGAGATCTCAGGCTGTCGGGAAATTTGGGTATCGTCGAAAAGGATATTGGGAAAAAGTTGTTCTCTTTTATGGCAAATAGTACAGAACTAGGTTTTATTGGCGTTGAAATTTATGAGGTTATCCGAACCCCATTGTAAGATGGCTTGGAGATCGGAGTTGAGGGTGGTGGTTGATGTTCTGTAGGATGAGGTGAGTTGTGTAGGGTAAGGCTTATCAAATGCAAGCGAGAAGTGTAGTGTGCTGTCACCTGCAAAACTGTGTATTGGGTTGGAGGTCAATTGCAATAGGTCGTTAATGTACAGCAGGAACACGGTTGGTGAGAGGACAGAACCCTGTGGGACCCCAGCATTAATTGTGTGGTGCGAGGATAGGGAGCCATCGACCAGACAGAAAACTGGCAATCCAACTACAGAAGTCCTGGATCAGACCGAATGATGGTAGTTTTCCATGGAGGTCTTTGTGCCGGTCAAAGGCTTTGGAGATATCTTGTGCAACCACTTGAGATTCGCCAACCCTCTCCATAGCATTTGTCCAGAGATGGGTGACGTATGTGAGTAGATCTCCTGTTGACCGGCAGTGGCGGAATTGATACCAACGGTCATTTATTTGGTGAGTGTCTTCAAGATGGTGTAGGAGGTGGGAATTGATGACTTTTTCCATTACCTTTTGACAGGACTGAGGTAAGCGAGATAGGTCGGTAATTGGATGGCAGTGACTTGTCACCTTTCTTGGGAATGGGCTGAATATAGGCCAATTTCTAGTTTGTGGGATAGATTCCAGTGGAGTAGGAGAGCATATATAGGTGACATAGGATAGGGGTCAGTTCTGGAGCACAATTTTCAGAACAATTGGGGGAATGCCATTGAGGCCAGGAGACGTTTGTGTATAATTGGGACAGTATTTTTCAGATTTCATCCTGGCAAAAGGATATAGGGGGCATTGTATGTTGGGTGTCTGGAATGGTTGGGGGACAGTTGCCATCGTCAGTTATGCATGCATTTGAAGCAAAGTATGAGGTCAGAAGATTGGCTTTTTTATGGGTGATGAGGCAGTAGAGCCATCAGGGTGGGAGTAGTGTTAGACACTGTTGAACAGATTGAATTGAACAGACAATTGCTTTGGCAAGAGACCAAAAGGCTCGGCTGTCGTTTGGACAGGCTGCTAGTTTCCTGCATTTTGCTCTTTCGAACTCTGTTTTGGAAGTGTTGATTGTTTTTTTGTATCTATTACGGGCTTCGGTGTAAGCTTTGAGGGAGGATGAGGCTCTTGATTTCAGCCAGTTGTGGTATGTCTGGTGTTTCATCTCTACAGCCTTCGCACATCTTTTGGAAAACCAGGGTTTCGTTAGTGAATGGCAGTTCAGAGTGTTGTGTGGAATGTACGTATTCATGCCGGTGAGGATTACTTTGGTAATAAGCTCGGTGCATATGTTTGGGTTGGAAGGCCGGAAGCAATAGTCCAACCATGGGAATGCGGCATGGAAGTTGCGGAGGTTGTCCCACTTAGCACTGTTATAGTGCCAAACTACTCTTGTATGGGAGTGTCTGTGTAAACGTTGTTGCATGGGGAGGAGGAGATGAGCACCAGGTTGTGGTCAGAATTGCCCAGGGGGCTCACTACTTACACTGTGTATTTGAAGGGGTCATTAGTGAGGAAGAGATCTAAGGTGTTTGGGGAGCGGTTTGGGTTATCTGGTATTCTGGTTGGCATCTGGACAAGTTGTGTAAGGTCGTTTGTGATGGCAAATGTTTCTGTATCTCTGCCTGCAAGATCTGTACAACTGGAGGAGAAAAGCCAGCTAGTGTCGTGGAGGTTAAAATCACCTAGGAGGATAATTTCGTTGTTGGAAAAGTGGGATCGGAGAAAGTTGACTTTTAGGGAGAGGAAATTAAAGAGCTCAGGGTGGTTGGTTGCATTGGGGGAGCGATAGAGGCAGCAGATGAATTGGACTGAGTGGGGAACGTTTGTTGGACCGCATGGGTCTTGCACATTTCCTATGCGGTGCCTGCCTGCTGGTCTCCATGGTGGCTGCTAGTGGCATCACTTCGTTTTTTCATCAGTTTATCTTGTCTGTAGTCTATGGTCCAACTGTTGTCACCATTTTGACGTTTTTCTTCGAGTTGTCTTCCTTCTCTTTGTGAAAATGATGTCTGGTTGTGCACGTATGCGTGATTGGGAACAGGTGTCTTTGAACTTGTTGATTGCTGTTATTATTTTTGATGTGCTAGTCGGAGTGTCGCAAGTCATTTTTACTAGGCGCGGAAAGTTCGTACCGTCCTTCCTTTTATTTATAAGCCCGAAACGATGGCACCTGACGATATTCTCGGGATCGATGTTGCATTCTTCGGTTAGTTTCTTGATGTCCTCTTGTAGTGATTTTCCGTCGGGAAGTTCAGAATGATGGCGTTGAGTGTTTTGTGTTCAGCCTCCATCAAGTCGTTTACCGTTGATGCAATTAGATCGCGCAGTTCTTCCACTGGCGGAGTGGAGCTTGCGTTGCGCTGGTTTTCGATTTGATCTAGCTTAGCTTCGACTGCACGTATTTTGTCGGTAAAAGTTTCATTTAAAGCATTGATGTGCTGTTCGAGATTTTCGACACGTTTGCTTAAGTTCAGGAGTTGTTTTACCGAAGGGAGGCACAGCGAACAGAAGAACGACTGGTTAAGTTCGGTAAGTAGCTTATGTGCAGCTTCGTCAATTTTCGCGCAGGAAGCGTGCCACCAGAACTCGCAGAATATTCACCCTCCCTTTTTTTTTTCCCCCCTGTGACACCGGTTTTGCAGCTGTGACACGTAATTGGATTGTCGGTGGCGGTCGACGGCACTGTGCCGGCAGGACATGTGGTGCTCGTTCGCCGTTGGCTTTTAGTGCCGCCATATTTGCTGCTTACGGTAGGCATCGTGGCTGATTTTGAATTGGAAGATAGCTGGTTTAATACACTAAAGTACTTACAGGTTGTACTGAAGTATTCCACTGCTTGGCACCCATTAGGTTTCCATTGATGGTTAATTTCAATGGAAAAACACTCGCAATAACGGTAAATTAGGGAGCACAATCTTATAGCAGCTAGTTCACTGACGCCATCTGGTGTGCCAAACGTACACTGTAGATATAATTATGCCATCAAAATGGTTCAATGGGAAAAAAATGGAATGTCGCAACGAATTTCAAATATCAAATTCCCATAAAATCTATGAAGATAAATTTCTCAAATAACTTTAATAGAACGAACGCGTGTGAATCCAACAGATGCTCGCCCATTTGGAAATGCTAAAAACTTTCAAAATGAATATCAGAACGATTAAGATTTCAAGGTATCTATCCATATTGACAGTCTGGTTGAGCGAATGGGGAGCATATCTCTGCAACTAACAGGCTGCAGATTCGAACTCCACGGTGGGCATGGATGTTTAGGATTGTCTTTAGGTGGGAGATGAATTTCATCACCAGTGTGTGACCAAAGGCTCACTCATTGAAAAGTTCACGTTTGGTCTCTCTAGCAAGGTTTCAGGATTATGTAAACAATAAAATAAAGAAAATATGAAGTTATCAAAAATATAGAAGAAAATTCTTAGCAAAAGGAGTCACGCAAAAATCAATGAAAACATTGAAAAAGCCGCCCACCTATTCTTGATAACAAGGGAGATGAGTAACTACCGAAGTGGCAAACCAGCTACAGACTTGCAGGCCAATCAAAAGTTTTGAAAAGTATTAATTTTGCCTACAATCAAGAGACGAAGGAAGCCGTTTCTTTTCCATCCCACTAGGTTATCGTAAGAATACAACAGTTTGCGTATCGTCGGACCAAGCAGTGTATTCAAACTAAGAGGACATAGTTGCTAACTAATACACTTGTACATTCTGTGTGGTTAATTCTAATAAATGCACTGCGGACCTTTGCTGATTCTTCTACGTATAGTTCCTTCACCGCCTGCTGAACACAAACGCTGCCACGCACTCCAAGTCATAAAGCTTATCAACTTTTCTTCATTCAGGTCTTACTTCAACTTTTCATCAACTTAAAGATTCTTCTCCTAACATAAAACCCGAAGAGATTGAATTCCAATGTGTCTAAGTATCTTTTTTCTCTCTAACTTTCAGCCCATTCTTAATGCCAACTTCAAAATCGTTCCTTTCTTGTATAGGACTGCCCTAAAAAAGGCGTAAGGATTGAAACATTGTCCATACGAGAAAAACTACTTAAGAAGTCTTTCTTTGAGCGATATTAATGTTTTTTTGCGGAACTATACGATGCCTTCGTCACAGAACAAGCAGCTAGGACGTATTCTCTAATGCACTTCCGTATTCTGTTTGCCCTAAGAAAAACTGTAGTATTCCTTGATCGATTTCTTCGCATTGGTATTCTCGTGAACCGATACAAAACAGCGAACTATTTTTTTTTCTGCGTCAAGCTGTGACTAAATTCATTATGCTTCTGCTGTGAGACAGTTTGCGAGTCACAGCTGTCAAGGTTCGCGTTGGGATCGTTTGAATGCAACGAAACTTTGGTGTTTTAGCGTTCTGTGTAAAATTGCTTTTGACGCAGTGGCGATACTTCAGGTGCCGAGTTTGTTTTATCCAACTTTTTTATGAGACTGTTTCTGATAAATTTGTCATCACAATTTTTTTAAATGTCTGCCGAAATTGTTCGTGTCATGATAGTTGCTATCATGTGTTGCTATTTCACCGCGTGGAACAACTAGTAATAAAATTAAGATGCTCAACTAATTTAATGAAATCCCCGTGTTTTGCATCATCAGGAGATAAAAAGCGAATAAAAAAAAATATAAACATGTATCGATCACAATGAACTAGTTGAAAGCAAAAATGACAACAGAAAGCGTGTATATGCTGTTTAGACATTTGATGGTTGTTTGAATTCTGCGCTATTGGTGCATCTCGGTGCGTTAGATATTTAATGAGAGAGTTTGTTGTTGCACTGTCGGTGTTTTATCATTTCAGACAACTCGGAAGGCTCTTGAGTAGAAACCGTAATCTATGTGGATCAACTCGGTTTCTTTTCACAATACTTAATGTTTAGTATCTGTTGTATGCGCTATCAATCCTGATTTGTGCATTTTGTTCATCGCGTCCTTGAAATAGAAACCTTCGTAGCTCGGTCAGAATAGACAAAGCCCTTTGTCTATACTGACTGTGAGGAACTTTTATCTGGTCTCTTTCGACTAAAAGTAAGTTGACCGGTCTCATACGGATGTGGAGGGTTTCCTCCAGGTAACTCGGGTTTTTCATCCCTGAAAACAGGAAAACCGGTCCGGTGAACACACACACGGCTACAGTCATAAAATATACTATGGCAATGGGAAACTGCCTTGCTCATAATCATCTCCCTAGTATGGTAGCATATAGCTACCCCCACCAGCTATATGGCTGAGGGAATAGGATAGGTCCTTGAAATATTTAGACATGCGTGTCTCGCCTGACCTGCTTGTCTATGACTGCCCGTATATATGGGAAAAGTGATGTTTCCAGTGAAATCGTGTTTTTAGTATTCACCTTAGCTCGTAGGATGTAAAATTTCGTTGACTAATGATTTATAGCCATTCTTTGGCAAGATAGAACTGAGGTAATCGAGTTTCTGGTTTCTTTTGTTTCTATCAGTGGATATTTTGTATGTCCTATCTATTAAGCTTCGTATAATACCAGTTTTTTGCCCGAGATGGTGATGAGATTTGGCGTGCAAGTATCATGCTGTATGGTGGGCTTCCTTTAAACTCGCTGAGTTTGTTCTGCTCGGACACCTTTACGATCTTGTCCAGAAACGGCAAAAACCTGTTGATTTCCACCTCAAAATGCTTTTTATCCGAGGGTGAATATTATTAAGATATGAGACAAATTCTTTCAGTTTGGATAGTTTTCAACTTGGTTAGCATAGCTGTGCCAAACGTACCATAGCCACACTTTAGGTCGTATTCATGCTTCTGTAAGATTTGTCCTCAAACTATCCTACGAACAAGTTTGCTATTAACGAAGAAAGGGAAGAACTCATTGCAATAGAAGACAGCAGAGTGTTGTTTACAGATTGTTTGAAAAGATCCACGAAGTCGGGTGGAAATAGATCTTGGAGTAAGTATTGAGTTTCTGTTATCAGCACATTGGTAAACAGATGAATGATATCTTGGATTGCGAGTATACCAGTAGGTTCTATTAAAATATTTTCTTGCGTTCAATAAAGAGAATCGCGTTTATATATATAAAGAATCTGTGTTTCCAATGCAAGAGTTAGCAGGTTTGCTAGACGCTCCGATAACGAGGAATTTAGAGAATATCTAGAATCTCCGGGACAGATACCAAACGTTAAGTATTATGGCAACGAACTGAGATGATTCACACAGATTACAGTTTCTACTCAAGAGCATTCCGAGTCGACTGAGATGGTAAAAACCTTCCACAGTGCAACAAGAAAGAAGGCATGATTTTACTTACATCGTCTGGCTTGCTCTCCTTTAACATTTAACGCAGATGCCAATAGTGCAGAATGCAAACAATCATCAGATGTACACTTAGCACATGCTCACATTTCATTGTTATTCTTGCTTTCAAATACTTCATTGCGATCGATATACGAGTATGTTTGTAACCTAACTAATCAATTTACTAGCTGTAGAAAAATTTATTAGTGGTATCTTTACTAGTAAAGATACCATCAACATGAGAACATGAGTGAACAACAACGTTACTGGCTTGCTGGGTGAAGCATAAAATGCTTTTTATTTTCCCCTTTATCTATGTCGAGAAGCTTGATGGGGGGGGGGTTGTGAGCCTTATGCTCGCACTTTGTGAACTATAGAGTTAGCTCTGTTCTGCTGAGAGCAGGATTGCCTTGGGTCTTTTATGTTTGTGATAGTCATGTTCACTATAACTGGAAGCTTGTCTGATTAGTGGGTTGGGATGAGAGTGTGCCTTGCTGAAGAACTTTTCCGCATGGTCATGAAGGAGAGAATGGATGTCTGGGGTTCCGGTTTCTCTGTGGATCTGCGTGTTTCTGACGAACCATGGGGCGTCCAAGATCATCCGAAGGCATTTGTTTTATATCCTCTGTAGTTTCAGGATGTTAGAATTGGATGTGTGACTCCATGCTGGGGATGCATATGTGATTACTGGTCGTATTACCATCTGATATAGTAACAGCTTGTTGCGTGTATCCAATTTGCTGTTGCGATTGATCAGCGGATAGAGTTTGGCTGTGGTTCTGGATGTCTTTGTGCCTATGAGCTTGATGTGGCTGTTGAAATTTAGCTTTTTGTCTAGCTGTACTCCAAGTATTTGGTTTCTGTCTGCCATGGTATCTTTTTTCCGAGGAGTTGAATATCATCTTGGATGAAGGCTTTGCGTCTGGTGAATAGTATAGCTGAGCTTTTGACGGAAACGGGGTTTACTTGTATCCTACAGTCGGAGAACCATTTCTCGAGCTTTGTGATGGTATCCTGGAGACGACTGGTCTCCAAGTGTGGGCGGAGAGATCTTGTTATTATGGCTGTCTCATCAGCATATAGGGCTGTGATGGTAGTCCTCAGGTTCTGTGGAATGTCAGCCACGTAAATTGTGAAAAGTAAAGAAGCTAATAGAGATCCCTGTGGTGACGACCTCCTGCCAGGATGTGACGCCTAGTTGAGATGGTGCCATTTATTTTTATGTGCATGGATCTGTCAGTGAGGTATGATTTTATTAGACAGGTAAGGTTTGTTGGAATGTTCGCCTGAATGAGTTTGTAGAGTAATCCTTGATGCCATACCTTATCAAAGGCCTTGGCAATATCCAGAAAAACTGCAGCTGTGTGAAGGTTCCAGTTGTATCCTTGAGTGATATGCTCCACTAGTCGGTGTATTTGTTGCACTGTGCTGTGCATACGGCGGAAGCCAAATTGTTCGTTTGGAATTATTCCTAATTGGTCTGATTTTTCTTGTAGTCTTGAAAGGATAATTTTTTCAGCAATCTTTCCTAGGTTGGAAAGCAGGCTTATTGGACGGTAGCTTTGCGGGAATTGTGGATTATTTCCTGGCTTTTTTATTGGTATGATGTCGGCTGTTTTCCATGCAGCGGGGAAGTGTTGTATCCTCAGTATTGCATTGGTTAGGTTAACCAGGTGTATAATAGCCTTTCTAGGAAGTAATTGGATGATTCTGTTAGTAATTCCATCTGGACCTGGAGCTTTTTTGTTGTTTAGATGTTTTATGATGTTGGTTATTTCAACTGGAGTAGTGGGGGTGATGCTGTCTGGTTTCTCTTTGGACTGTCTTAAGGTACGCTTGACCTGATGGTGGACTTTATATATGTGGGTGATGTTTATATTGTCATATGATGGGCTGCATTGTTTTTCTAGGTTTTCTGCTATTGCTTCAGCTTTTTCTTTATCAGTGTGCACCATTCCATGAGCAGTTTGCATGGGGGGCGAGTCTATCCTTATAGTCCTTATAAGGACTGGCTTAAAGGGGCGAAGCAATATTGCTTTTCATATTCCCCGTTGTCTGTAGAGGACAGTGTAAGGAAAAGGTGTTATTGAGCTATATATATATATATATATATATATATATATATATATATATATATATATATTTATGAAAAATATTGAATGACTAGAACCGAGATTTAATTAAAAAGGTTTTAATATAAACACACTACTAGTTTCGGCCTGTAACAGCCTTCTTCAGGTGACATTATAAAAGAAAAAACACTAAACATTGAGGGTTAAAAGACTATGAACATCATAGACAGTCTTTATACATAATTAGCATCAACGTTTTAATGCTAATTATGTATAAAGACTGTCTATGATGTTCATAGTCTTTTAATCCTCAATGTTTAGTGTTTTTTCTTTTATAATGTCACCTGAAGAAGGCTGTTACAGGCCAAAACTAGTAGTGTGTTTATATTAAAACCTTTTTAATTAAATCTCGGTTCTAGTCATTCAATATTTTTCATAAAACTATGTATGTTAACCGAGTCAATGATCATTCTGTCATATATATATATATATATATATATTAGGATAACCAAGCAATTTTATATGCTTGGTTATTTTAGCTCCTAATCCCAAGTATGCAAACAATTAAGTTTGCGCCTGAAACAAAGTTCAAGTCTATATATATATATATATATATATATATATATATATATATATATATATATATATATATATATATATATATTTTTTTTTTTTTTTTTTTTTTTTTTTTTTTTTCATAAAACTATGTATGTTAACCGAGTCAATGATCATTCTGTCATAGCCGAGCCTCAGTTAGAACTTCATTGGCTACAGCATTGCCATCCATCACCCTCCAAGGGTACCAATTTTAGTCGCCTCGTACGACATGCATTAGCTACATTGGTGCTATTCTTATCCAGGCAACCACACGGGGAGGGGCGAGTCTATATGTACTTTTTTTTGATTTTCTTGTAATATTATGATATAAAATTTTTGGTGTATGCCACATTTTTAGAAATTTTATAATAAACTTCTTAAATTGAAGTAACTCTTGAAACATTATTTTAGAAAATATTTCTAGTAGTGTACTAAGATCATATATTACACATTTTTTAAACTTGTTCTATAAGTACTTTATTCCAACTATTAGTTGAAACTAAATTTTGAGGCTTAATATTTTACTATGTATTGAAAGTAATATTATTTTTGTCATAATTTCAACTATTGTTGAAATTATGATAAGATTATTTACAGCTGTGTGCTTTTTAGGATTTAACAATTCAATAGTTTAAATAAGTAAAATTATATTATTACTTTTAGGATTTTTTATTAATAGTTAATAAATATAATTATAGAAATAGTTATAGAATAGTTAATATAATAAACTGCCTAAATTAATTTCTACTTTACAAAAACAAGTGTTTTAGAACAAAACACCCATTTCTATTTTACATAAAATTATTTAAAAATTGGTAGTAACAAATATGCATGAAACTTTAACTAGGAAGCTTGAAAGCCATTTGCAAGTTTCTATTTTCTCTCTTCTTTTTGCATATCGCTTAATAAATAATAAATATTACACAGAAAGGATTAAGTGTAGAAAATTTTGGGCACTGCACTCGTCCTTTTCTACCTAACTACCCAATTCAGGAAATTGGTATCCCAAGGAGCTCTTATCCATTGTGTAGACACGTTTCTCAATTCTCAATATTGTCAGTTTCTTTAAACTGATCTCACCATTTACTGCACTTTGTATCAAGCAGATTAGCCAGGTAGATTCGTTTAAATTCTCGCTGCGCACGATTCCAGTGTACTGTGTATATTACACACTGAACCATCTTTCCGCCTGGTAATCAGAATGAGTTTGACTGCGCACGCGCACGAAACGACTTGTATTCAGTTAAACATCGATTCATATGGACAGTTTGATTTTGTAAAATGCTCTTAGTTAAAATATCGGTGTTCTTTTGTTGACTGCATTCACATCATTCTTTCTCCACACCACATGCAAAACCTAGTTATAGTTTTGATGATTTGCCGACCTAATTGGTAGGTTGATAAGCGCATCTGCCCTCCAACCAACAGCTGTGGTTTCGAATTCAGCGACTGTCACTGATGTTTGTCTTTAGGTGGTAGATGAATTTCACTGCCTGGTGTTGAGACCAACTTTTCCTCTTTTTGTAGTCGTGAAAGGATTCGAAAAACTTCCATGTTTGGCCTCTTAGAGCCGAGTTTCCAGGCTTTTATTTATTTGTTACCTAACAAATAATAAAAAAAAACGAAAATAAATAAAGACGAAAAAAAAATCCTTATCCCACCCGAAAGTTGATTCACTTATTTTAAATTTGACTCTACCACCTTGCTAACTGCACGTCTGAATTTACATAATATCATTGTTTCGTCATTCGGCCTTGCATGATACCCAGAGGGGGAGTTGGAGGGGGCGGTCCGCCCCTGGGATCACTTTGAACTTTTGCAGTTAATTCTAAAATGCAGTCTCGAGAACTCATTTCCAATTATTGTAATACTACTGCGAATTTCCCTCACAATTGCTTTCTAGTTGCGAGAGGAGTTTTTCTAAATAAAATTGATTAAGAATTACCAACATGACTATGAAATAGACTTCGCCAATGTCATCGCCGATTTTGCTAAACGTATTTTAATTTATTTCCCACGTCGTTTTGACTTTTTGTAGTATTTTTGGTGTGTGTTGAGAGCGGCGGCGAAAGCTCTAGCTACACCACTGCTAATACCCCCCCCCCCCCATCCATGGTGCTAGTGTAGTGTGTTAACAGTAACATCCGTGACATTGGTACACAAAAATACTCCTCTGAGGAGCACCGTATTTACTTAGATATGATGGAATTTTGTAACACAATTTCAGATGTGCTTACAATTGCTGTAAAAATTAACTAACATTGGATAGAATGCACCTTTTTGATTACCCTTCGCTATTTTTGATATTCGCTTATTTTATTTTTCAGTAGAAAGGTAACGCGTCGCTTCAAATTTGGAACTCCTTATTTAGAGTCACTTATTTCCAAGTGTTTGAAAGTTTTAAATTTAGCTGAACAGCTGATTGAAAGTTCAGTCGACTCTTTAACCGAATTCAAAGTAAGGGATTACGCAGAACATAAAAAAAGGCAATAATCGATTCTACAGTATGAAAGAAAACAAAGATAGAGAGAGTTTTAAAGTGAGCATGCACAAAAGGACATTAACAGGACCCTTCGTGCATGTTAAGTCTTCGCACAGAGAAGACCTTCATTAATTCCAGAAAGTTCTCCTTAGCGTTAAAAAGCGGTAATTGATACAAATTATTTCCTGTCTGACAAACATGCCAAACTGGGGTGTACCATGGGAGAAGATACTTTTTAGAAGGGTAAGATTAAGTCAAGAATACACTAATTACATTTTTTTTTATTAACAGAGAAACCCGATTAATGAAAGGAATGCTATAGATCTTAAAGCCATCACGTTTTCATCAACGAAAAAAACTTGGATTACAGAAGCTAATGAGATACTCTTTGTACGATAAGTTTGTGGCAAGACAAGATCACTGATCAGATTTGGCTCCTTCGAAAACCACAATTACCCTTCCGACCTTATTAACTAAGACTTCAGAACTGACGTATAGCCTACAGGGAAAGTTGTTCAACTTTTATGACAATAGGACTAGTCCACCACGCATAGCACTATGCCACAAAAAGGGTGTATTGTCTGAAAATTCAGGAAGCGTCGCACCAGTTATGAGCATCCCTTAGAATGATGACCCGTGAGCGTTCACGAGTCATTGTAAGCCCTCCGAAAGTTTCGACAAAATTGTATTTGTAGTTTGAAGTTTTCCAACGTAACATAAAACCAAATATCTCCCGAATTCAAGGAAGGCGATCGTAGGTCTTTTTCATTTTTGTTGATTTAAAGTTCATCATATTCATAGGAGGGTTTGGTTCGCTGTTAGTCTGAAAAAGGATACAAACGCGTGTTGAAACGTCGAAGAGGTTCTGTCGGATGGAAGAGTGGTGTGGACGTCACACGAGCGTCTGTTGAATCGAGACAATTCTAACCGAAATCGATCATTACTTTGTCATCGTGTCGGATGAAGCATCGTGTGACATATTCGCAACAATCTCCTAAATTCACTTTTCAGACTTCTGTTTCTTCTCAGAAATTGAAGCTTACGCCAAGGATCGACGTGTTTTATCAGCGGAAGAGATCAAGACGACTGCGACGGGTGATATTTTTGGAGCGGTGTCAGAAATTGGCTTTACTTTTTCGATAGACTTACGGTGGAGAAGGAGAATAAAAACAAGCGAGTCTTAACGAAGATTTACTTTGAGCGAAAACTAAATTATGTTCCAATGATGCTCGCGTTATAGATTTCGCGTAGCACAAATTGTGCCATTTGGTAATCCAATTGCGGATAGAAAAAAAAAATTAAATCACTGATAAAGGTGGGTTAATTTCGAGTCATCTATTTTACTAGATTACCAAATGGCACAATTTGTGCTACGCGAAACCTATAACCTTATAAGGACTGGCTTAAAGGGGCGAATTCTTCCCCGTTATCTGTATAGGACAGTGTAGGAATAAGGTGTTATTGAGCAATTAAAGCTCTGATCTGATTTAATTAAAGCGGGCCACTTATCAGATCAGAGCAATTAAAGCTCTGATCTGATAAGTGGCCGAGAGATCATCTAACACTGAGTTAGATGATCTCTCGGCCACTATGAAGTGGTCTAGGAATCGTTCTAATTTTTAGAGAGGGCTTTACTCACATATCAGCCCATGCATGTCGTACGAGCCGACTAAAATGGGTACCCAGGGAAGGTAATGGATGGCAATACTGTAGCCAATGAAGTTTTAACTGAGCTATTGCTGTTATTCTCCTTTCATGATCAGAGCTTACAGCCCTATATATTACCCCATCCATACATTTTCTTGTAGAAGTACTCAGTGGAAGTTCCTGCATTTGTATCGTTCGCTGACTCAGTTTAAATTTACAGTACTTTATGTTCTAAACGTTCGATAACGTTACCTTCTACTACGCTACTAAGCGCATTGTAAAGGAATTCGCTAAGACTATCACCATTCAATTTCATGCTTCTAATGAGAACAATAATGGCTCATTTAAGCTGCTGTCTTAACAGAACTTAATGTCACTTCATTGCTAAGTAAACCATCTAATCCAAAAGAAATGCTTATTGGACATAGAATGTATCCTAGCAAGCTTCCGTTTCCCGTGACTTTCCTTCGCCCATTGCCTTCATAAAATCTTCTCGAATAAAACTCCCAACTTGCGCGATGCCTTTAGATAATGGGGAATTGGAGGGAGAATGACTGTCCACAAATAGCATCCGTGATGACGGGAAGAGCGGCCACTGACGGCGACTGCCTTTGTGGCTGGCGATCGCATGTTCGCATCGCTCACATGAGCGAGCAAGTGAAATGAGGAAAAGGTAATTTAATGGGAGTGACGATTAGGATACGGTGGCAGCTTTCCGTGGCGTTTTGTTGATAGAAGTTAGGGTGCGCTTGTGGCTATCCATATGAAATAGGGCAATAGAAAAGGCGTTCCAAGTTCTTTCTGTACTTGCCCGGCATGTCGGGTAATGCGATAAATCTACTGGGCAGCACCTCAAGCCTAAGTGCTTAATACACATCAATACTTCCAGAGTCAATATACGAGATATTAAACTTGGATGTTAATATCCAATGAACACTAGATGGCGCTGAATTAATAACGTTGAATTGTCCTATGCTTAAGGCAGGATGTAATGTATCCAGTCTTTTTTAACAGCGTTGATTAAATAAGTGGCGCTCTCTGTCTTTCAGTTTTAGAAGCAATACGCGATTTGCTGAGATGATATAGCTTTTGATGTTCTGATAAAAACCTAGAACAAAAATTAATTAATTTTATGCCTTCTTTATATATCTTAAAAGAAAAAGAATACATTATTACAATTTGATAACACATGGGGGTTAAAAGAGTTTTAAGATATGTTCTTTCTTGTGGTTATCGGTTGCTGTAATATCTTTTTTGTTCCAAGTGTTTATCAGAACTTTCAGATCCACCTGGTACTTTGTACGCGCGCATTTCAACTATTAAACCACATTCCAGCTAAACGCAGATTTAATTCTAAACTTCATTTATTTTTGATGGGATATCATTTAGAGATAAATCTAAGCTAATCCTAATCTAAATGATAAATGTCGTTAGTTTTTATTTAAACATCAAGCAAAAATCTTGGTTATAAACTATTATCATATTCCCTCACGGGACGGGTTAAGTCCCCCTCCACTACCGGGAGAGCTTACAGCTAATTAACGCAGCCGGATCGCCACCCCTTGCTGCTAATAAACCATACTCAACATTTTGAACTAAAATGTTGTTTAGAATCTAATAAAATCTAGTTAAGATTACAAAAATACAAAAGTAACTTTCAGGCATGTTTTAATTTTTTTTTAAATAGAATTAAAATATTTATAAATTTCATTTCAATAACTTTTATTTTAATTATAGAGTTTTATTCTATCTTACGTTCAAGAAATTCCACTGATGCTTAGAATCGTAAAAATAAATTAAATTTTATTTTTAAAATTTTTAAACGAAATAAAATTGTCTTGACCATAGAACAACGAATAGTTCATTTTATTTGTTTATTATTGCAAAATAAGGAATGTAATCGAGTTGTGATATTGATTGGCTTGTTAGATGGCTAAACACTTCGGTCTTATCCACAGAAACTGTTCCTCTCGAAACATCTTCTCCTTTCTATGTGTTAGGCCTACTGGCTTGTTGCAGAGCTATCTTAAACCCCTTATAAGTCGTACTTGTTCCGAGGGTAAGGTGACCAGCTCTGTGCTACGCTGTAGCTGCGTGTATTCACGAGGCCGGTTTGACTGCTTGCGGGAGGAAAAAGCTAAACAATTATTAGTTTAGCTTTCTGTGAATTTCATGTTTCCTTAATTAAAATATTAAACTAATTCGGTGCTCTTTTAAAGGATACAGGATCGTTTTAAAGGACAGACACCTTTAACCACCCAACCGGCCAAGACGCGCGCGCGCGCGCGTGTGTGTGTGTGTGTGTGTGTGTGTGTATACACACGTCCAGGTTACCATGGATGCGAAGTGCATATTAAAATTGTAATATCATTGATATTGCATTGAAATATATGAAGGATAGAGGAGTGGTGTATTTTATCCATATTGACGGCGACGTGGTTAAAACATAGTTCAAATGATGTTAAAGATGTGTCTGTCCGTTGGACACAAGTCTATCAACTGCCTTTTTTTAAAAAAAAGCAAACATTGATGGATTTTAATGAAATTTAGTCTACTGGAATTTTGGAATTGAATTAAAATATAAATTTTAGCCCGACTTAATGAATTAATCTACCATTTCGCGTAGATGAGTGTTTATACACGAAGCCCTTTGGTCGCAAAAACCTGGGTTCGATTCAGTCATGACGTGAGGAACCTTATCTGATTTCTTTCGACGAAGGTGTCATACGGAGGTGGAAGGGTTTTCTCCCGGAAACTCGGGTTTTTCGTTCCCTTAGAACAGGCCCCGTGAACACACGCACATCGACGGACATTTTCCACAATCAGGGCCGCGCCAACCCGAGGGTGCAAAGGTGCACCGCACGCGGGCGGCAACATTGATATTTTATTTATTGTAGTAAATGCTACATACAATTTCTTTTAGTTATTTTTTTTAAGGGGCGGCCGATAAAAGTTTGTTCCCCAACGTCAGACTATGCGACAAGTCCGTTGGGAGCGCGTGTAAAGTGGCATCATGTAAAACGCCGACTATAAATGATGGCGAATTAAACGTTGCCACCAATAATTAAAAATATGCTGTTTAGCAAAGTTTTCGCCTTGTTAATAATTGTACTGCAAATAGCGGTCTTCACTCGAATGACATTTGGAGACAGTTACATGAATGAATGCCAAAGTCAATACAAAAACAGTTAATCTAAAGGGTGACCCAGAAATCATGAATGAGTTGAAACATTTAATAACTTTTATTATTTTCATCCTTTGTTAGAATGAAATACAGAACCTGGAGTTTTTTTTATTAGTTATGAGAAACCACATCACGTAAATGCCTTCTATTTTTAGCTGCACAAAGACGGGCTCTTTCTACGGCATGTTTCACGACAGATATTAAGGTTTCTGACTGCAGGTCCTAATTTCTGCGGTCCGCGCGGTTAGCCTAGTGGCTTTGCGCTTCGCAACCCTATGCCTGTGGAAGGAGTGTCCTAGGTTCGATTCTCGTCGGAGAAGTGAGGAGCTCAAGGATCTTCCTCAGCCATAGCCAAGTTAGCCGGTTTGGGCGTGGACAGCAGGGTTTCTTTCCCCAGTTTATCTAGGATTTTTCATCCCGCAAACAGGCCCCGTGAACACACACAGATTATAGTCAGGAATACTGACCCAGTCAAAGGCCTGATTCGTCAGCTATGCCGGTTCCGGGGTCAGGCTAAAATTTGGGGGATCATTGTGCCGTACATTCCCGTAAAGGCTCAGGGCTACTGTATCATCATACGATAATTAATTAATTTCTTCGCGAATGTTCTCCTTCAGCTGTTGGATTGGCTGAGGCTTGTTCACATAAACCCCATAGGAAGAAGTCAGGAGCCGCAGATCTGGAGAACGTGATGGCCAATTAATTGCAGATCTCCGCGAATTATTCGCTCGCCAAAAATGTGCCGATTTTCAAAATAAAAATTGCACGATTTTCGTTCCTTGTTGGGTTGTGAACTTTTCCTGATAATTTCACGACTGTTCCTTAGATAACTTGTAGACCACCTTGTACATACATGTAAATGAAGTAGTCAAGGAAATAAGAAGAAAATGATGTGCGGATGCATCCTGAGCTAAGAAGGCTCTTTTTGTATAGCGATGTCATTTCGTGTAATATTTTGTATCCGATCCTGTAGTTGTGATCTTGTTATTAGGGGTCAGAATGAAACCACAGGCAAGATGACTCGACAAATTTAGTAAAAATTGTAAATACCAGAATGCAGTGAATTTCAATGAAAAAAAATTTCATTGAAATTGAAATTTTCAATTTCAATGAAATTGAAAATTATTTCAATTCTATCCAGACAGAATTGAAATAATTATATCATTTAGAAACATTCATAAGTGGCCTATAATTGTATGAAAGTTAGGATGTGCAACATCTTTTGGTGGATATCCTAAATCCCAATATTTTATTTATCGAGAGTAAGGATTGATAAAAGCTTTGCATAATTTTTTCCAGTCAGGATTACAGATACTGACAAAAATCCCACCCCAAAAGAGCCAGGGGAAAAAAAAAAAACATAATACCTCTTGACGCATTTTTTGCAAATTATACTAAAAAAAAGGCGATGTGGATTAACACATTAGATTAACATCTTTTGGTTAAAGTAACGTTAAATATGTATAACATCTTTACTGGTCAGAATATGAGGTTAAGAATTAGCTAAAGAAACCTGTAGCGCTCGTGTACCATGGGTTGGTTGACATCACACCACTTCAGACCTCCTAGAAAGATGACTGACTGTGACATTCATCTCCATGCCCGTAGTGAGATTGGAATCTGTTGTGTGGAGGGGAGATGCGGTCTACTCTTTCTGTAATCTTAAATAAAATGGCGTAAATTTTCGGCAAAATAGTCAAACCTCTGGCAACATAAATAATGTTGAGTACCTCGATTACCTATTTCTCTTTACGCGTATCACCTCCACGTTAATTAATGGTCGCTCAGCTAGCAAAGCTACAAAGTAGTTGAATCTTACAGCTTGTTTGTAATTGGTAATCGATGCGAGGGACGGACGAAGAAACACCTTCGTCCGTCCCTCAGAAAAAAAAACCCTTGTTCTGTTATTTGATGCCGACGACAACACGAAGCTACCGACTCGTCATGTAGTATTAACAACAGTGCCAAGCGATAGGAATGAGCGGTAGTCTGGGGAACCCTTGACCTCCTTCGCATTAGTAAAGCAAAGCCTAGTGACCTAGCACGTGAATGGACACTTCCAGCAGGACAGCATGCCATCTCACAAGGCCTATGTCGTCCAAGAATGGTCACCAGGATACCAGACTTAATCACCATTAAGGTAATGAAGTTAAATTATGTTTGTTTTTTGTGAGCAACTTTCAGACTGAAACAGAGAAGAAAAAATTCTACTTTCCTTTTATGCATCCGATCCAAAGTAACTTGGATTCATTAGTTTGTTATATATAATTGGATTGTACGTTTTGATGTTAAAGGAACTTTTTCTGTCCGCTGTCTGTTTTGCAAATGAAACTGAAAAGTCCTTATGAATGTTTCTAGCTTCTTAACCAGGATTTTCAAGTTTTTTTTTTTTTTTTTTTCAATCGTACAACGTCGTCGATACCTAATGAGACACCTAAACAAAATATTCGAGTGATTATGCAGCGCTGGTCTAACGTATTCTAAACGAGCATAGCACGCTATTCACTAATGTAAGTAGTTATGACGACAGCTCAAAACGTATCATGATTTAAACAGTCCCAATCCAAACTAATATAAGAATTAATCATGCTAACAACAAGTATTAACGTCAGTTAAAAAAAATTCACGATTATTCTGTTACGATGATATTTCGGTGATACTTCATTAATTACAATATTTCGTATAGAAATATCATTATATCTAAATTCCCAATGTAAAAAAATTAATACCTAGACATGTTTGAATCCTGATTTGGAATATATTATCTAAAAAATTTAAATATTTTTTATATAAAACTTAATAAAAAATAATATATTATTTAAAATTTTTGAAATGTATTCTTATCTAAGGAATTTTTCGAATTTAATTTAATATAATAAATACACCTTATTTTATCTTTTACATTTGATAAATATAATATAATAATTTTTCGAAATGCGGAAACGGCGATTTGAAAAAAGTCATTTTGAAAGTTTAATAATTTTTAATAATTTGAAAAATTATTAAAAATTTCCCATTTTCTGGTAGTTGTGTTGAAATTCTAATAAGATGGATTGGTTTTATCTTCCTACAAGATTTTTATGGGTTGACTTTATTATATAATGTCTTTAACGTTTGTTTATGACTTAAATGTGGAGTTGGTAAAGCAAAATTTTCTTTCTCCGGTATTCTACCTGAGAGAAGTGTTACTTTTAGTAAGAAGTTATCATGAAAGAAAGAGAGAAAAATGCAACTTATCTGGTCATGTGAAAATTTCTAAAATTATTATTGAATAACTAAGCATTTTTAGGTTTGCGAACGAATCCGTATGCATGATTGTATTTGCTACTTCAAATGCAACAAAGCATCAGACATTTTTATATCGAATTTGATTCGTGCATTTGAAAGGAAACAAATTCATATCATTGCAGTTATTCATAACTAAAAGATACAAAAAGTAAACATTCTTAAAGTTATGAATGTAATAACATCTGATTGCTATTTGCTACTTTTAAGTAATTCAGTTTTATATATTTTTTAAAATATTATCTGTTTATTTCTATTAGATACGTACAATCTCTCGTGTTTAAATACAATAACAAAATTTTTAAACGAGCAGTCATTTCAGAAAATTAATCGTGTTTAATTTTTTAAATATTTTCTTTTAGGACCACAGACGATGATCGATATGATAGATAATGAGAAGTAAGTATGCTATTTTATTGCATTTTTTCCCCAACACGTGCTCACAGAGAGGGAATGGACATTCCAGAGGGAAGCATTTAACTGAATTTAAGGAAAAGAAACTATCAATGAATAAATCCTCCAGAACACCCTCTCTCCAAAAAGAAACCGATCTTTTCGAAAATAGAAGAAACTAGTGGCGCCACCTGTTGTATCTTTTTGTTGTCGAAAGCGGCAACCTTCATTAGTGTTGTGTCACCTGTTTATGATATTTGTTTCATTAGAAGCCGAGTTATAGTGACAGTGTGGTTTGACGAACGGTCGGTCGTCACGATATTCATGCCGTACTCGACGAACTCTCGCTATCAATTGCTTCAAAACTTTGAGATAAAACTCACCATTGACCGTTTGGCCAGGTGGAATGAATTCTTTGCCGGTAATGCCCTTGGAATCGTAGAAAGAAATCGGCATTGTCTTTACTTTTGACTTCTCCAAGCGACTTTTTTTCGGATGCCCCTCTTCTGGTGGTCTTCACTCAGACACTCTGGCGCTATATTTCGAGTTCATACTTAAAACACCACTTTTCGTCACCAGTAACGATCGTTTCAAGGAAGTTTGACTAAGGATTCTTGGGTCCTTACGAGGGGTTTTAATGAGGTTCTTGCAGTGTCAATTCGATACATTTTTTGGTCGTCGGTCAACTTGTGAGGAACAACTCGCAAATTCAATTTACGAAGGCTCAAACTCTGGTTCAAAATGTTGTGCACAGTTGATTTTTGAATCCCCAATTCATCTTCAAACAATCTCACAGACGATTTCTGGTTTTCCTTGATGAAATCATGGATGTTAATCTTTTTGGATGTTAATTTCTGCCCAGTCCAGTTTATGGACGTCCCGGTTTTCATCGTCCTCAAGCGTCTCACAAACACTTTGAAATCGCTTAAACCACTCGTAAACTTGAGTACGGGATAAGCATTCATCATCGTATGCTTTTTGAAGCATTTGATGCGTTTTGGTAAAACGTTTACCAAGTTTAACACAAAAGTCAATCGCAGCTCTCTTTGAAACTCATTTTCCGACCGTTCGTCAAAACACAGTCACTCTTGGCACTATAACTCGGCCTCTAATGAAACAAATGTCATAAACAGTTGACACAACACCAATGAAGGTTGGTGCTTTCGACAACAAAAAGATACAACAGGTGGCGCCACTAGCTTCTATTTTCGAAAAGTTCGGTTTCTTTTTGGACAGAGGGTGTACAAGTCGTGTTGCACAAACAGAAAAATTTCCGAAAACCAAATATTCCGAAATAATTATAGACATGTGGGTGTGTGTGTGGGGGGGGACGGAAAATATTACATAATTTGGCAAAAGGGTGCTTCATTTAACATTAGCTAATGAATAAAAACTACTGAAGTGTACTAAATACGCTATATTCATTATACTACCAAATTATACGGATGTATAATTAAAATTTAAAACAATCGCCCACATCCTTTTTTTCAAAAAAAACTTCTTAATAGGACAGTGACGCTACTCTCGGTTAATTAGTAAGTTTGTCATACTCCATTTGGTGTTTCGCCGTAAAAGGCAAACTTGACAAAGGTCAGAATTGTTATATGCTCACAACTATCCCCCAAATCAGGTTGATGTTTATTTAGAACTTCTTGAACAAAGTGTCCTGAATTTCGATTTAGCTACGTTATGTAGATCATCTTATCGTTAACTGCTAATCTTTCCACTAAAATTAATAATTTTCATTCACAAATTCAATTTACTTTTTAGAAAGCATCCCCAGGAGAATTCTACTTCTGTCTTCCTCAAACCTGCTTTTCCGGTAGCTATATATTTCTCTCTTGTGCGCACCATCCATCTTAAAAATAAGGAATTATAAAGTCCTTGGTATCTAGAGCACATGCAGTCTGCTCCTCCGAATTATCTCTTCGACATGGATGGGAAACTATTAAGCAAAGTGCTATGTTAAACTATCACTCAAGTATGACTTTCGGACGCACGTTGACAGCTTTTCAGCATCCAAAGAAAGAAAGAAAAGTTTATTTCTAATATGACTGGTATTTCTGAGGCGTGTAAGCAAAGATCTTGAAGAAAGTTGTCGAGGATATCATATACTGAAAGGTAGACAAATGGACGCAGGCTAGCAAGGATCGGTAGAACTTTTAAAGTTCCTTAATACTGTTGACAAAAGAAAGTTGGGACACATTGGAAGGAGGACTTCTCAGAACAGTAATAGAAGTCCTTGGAAAAAGAGGAAGGGATAGACCCTAAATGAGTTGGATGGATGATGTGTTTGGAATGACTGACATTCAGAGTTGAAGCCTTCAGAAAAGCATACAGCAGGCGAGAAACGGATGTCCAATGAATCGATGGATGCGTGTTTTGTATAAATATGAAATTCACAAGTATGTTTTGCAACAGTTTAGCAGAAAAATATCAAAAGTCTAAACCTTTCAGGTTCTCGAACGTGAAGGAAGTAAGTTACTCCATGGTAGATTTTAAAGTTAAACCATTGTTCTTACCATCATATTCTTTTCTTAGGGATAGACTAGTTCTTTGCCCGCTGCTTTCCTCACCTCCATTTTTGCTTCGGTGACTTAATGACGGTTAGTTTTGTCAGAAATTCGAATAAAGAAATATAATAGAGTCTGCTAAAGAAAATGAATTGAGAAAATTCATTCATTATAAATCTTAGATTTACATTCCTTGTAGATCTCATTATCATACCAACAATCCGATCGTTAATATTAAAATATACATGCTAATGATCCATTGATGAATATATGGACCTCCCTCCCCTCCGCCGCAAAAAAACACTTCGATCCACTGCTTTATTACATTGAAACACTAGTCTCAAGGGAGACCGAGAAAGGAGATTGAATGAAATTATCCCGAATTTGAGTCTGGTTAACATCACCTTTCAACGTTACAATATTACATCCCCGTTTACGGTGTCTTGCAAATGCCACTTAAAGAATGACAACTTTTGTACGCAATTACACACGCAATATATGTGAGTAGGTTATACCGCCCTAGAATAGCGCTAGCAGATGTACGGCGATATCACCGTTATCAGTTAACCATATTAACCACCCTCCCAACATGAAGCTAATGCAATGTTTTTTTTTGAAAAGCAAAGAATTTGATGCTTTTCACCAAAGTTGATACATGCTAAGAATCAGAACTTATCTTTCATTAGATCACGAAGAAAGTCCATGCAGGATACTCTAGTGGTAGTTTTCTTATTTCACTATTGGTGTAAGAAATCAAATGTATTCGTTCTTGTCTTAGCTTCCTTTGTCAGCAATATCTCAATCCTCAGCTGGTTTTCTCGTGAACCAAATGAAATGCAAGATTATTCCAAGCACTCCATATCGCACTTTCTCAGCCCCTTATTTCTGAAATAATTCACGTGTCTGATTTATTAATTCAAAATCTACCTGTGCAATGTTTTAAATGGATAATTTTAGATACAAAAATTGTAGAGATTCTTACATACGGATAAATAAAAATAAAAAAACAGGTTCCAATTTCTCTGGCACGTATCGCCTCTGATAAAAACAAATAATTACTTTGGAATATTAAAGACACCTTTCTTTAATGTTCCAAAATTTTAACATCATTATTTTATTTAAAAAAAATTTTTTTTAAAAATATTTTAAAATATTTGAAAAAATATTTTTTTATTTTTATTTTATTTTATTTTTATTTTATTTTATTTTTATTTTATGTATCCCCCCCCCCACCCACTGTCGAGAAAAATCTCGCCAGTCTGATGAGAATGCTCGGAATGGTAATGTCTTGCGACATCTCATTTAGGAACAATTACTACATGGTGGATGAAAGATTTCAATAAAAAATCGGAAACTTCTTTACTACTAATCCTCAACAAATAAACAAAATCTGTATAAATTTAACTTTTAGTTAAATATTTATTTTATTTTATTTTATTCTTAAGATTTTAAGAACAAAGTCCAAATGCCTTGATTAACCATAATATATACCAAATAACTTTTATATATTTATTTTACCCTCGCTCAAAAAGCCCGCGGATATATGATGCGAGTCCTTTTTAGGACTCCCAGGGTAACAAATGGCAATGCTGTAGCCAATGAAGTTTTAACTGAGACTCGGCTATTGCCGTTACCCAGCCATGACTAGAGCTTTTAAGCTCAATAACACTCCATCCCACACAGATTATCTTCATTCAGATGACGGGATAAAGAGTCAAGGACTCAGTCCATCGCCCAGTTCTTTTAAGAACTTTAAGAAAAAGCCCGCGGGAAAGAGTGTAGGGTAATGGATGACAGTGCTGTAGCCAATGAAGTTCTGAGGCTCGGCTATTGCTCCTACTCTCCTCCCATGATCAGAGCTTTAATAGCGCAATAACACCTTATCCCTGCACTGTCCTCTACAGATAACGGGGAAGATGAAAATCAATCTTGCTTCGCTCCTTTTAGCCAGTCCTGATAAGGAAAAGCTCTCGGGAAGAATGACTATCTCAGTCCTTTTTAGGACTTCCAGGGTAGCGGATAGCAATGCTGTAGGCAATGAAGCTTTAACTGAGGCTCAGCTATTGCCGTTACCCAGCCATGACTCGAGCTTTTAGCTTAATAACACCCCATCCACACAGATTTCCTTCATTCAAATGACGGGATAAAGAGTCAAGGACTCAGTCCATCGCCCAGTTCTTTTAAGAACTTTAGAAAAGCCCGCAGATAACCCAAGTAAATAACAAATGAGAAAGAATCATTCCAATGAATCTCTCTCGGGTAATTGAGATATCTCGATTACTATTTATTCGATTAGGAAAATATGTAAATAATGTCTATCAGCAATCCTTAGTGAAAAAATAATTCCATGGAGTTGTTTTCGCCTTTGTTAGGTCACTTAAATTATTTCAGTAATTTAATAATTATATTTAAATATTAAAAAAAAACGCAAACCATAATTATATTATCTTGGATTTGCTAAGCTGGTGAGAGAACAGTAATTCAATTCCCTCGCCAACTTTCTTTTGTTTGTTAGAAACAGTCAATAAAAGTAAGAAAGTATTAACAAAGTTACACAGCACATAAAGTTTGTTTTTTTTTTATTCAGTTTATTTTTGCTTTTCAGGGGCCAAACAGCATTACATAAAGCCGCCGCTAGAGGACGACATCAGATCTGTTGTATGCTTGTGTCAGCTGGTGCATCGATTTCTAAAGTTGATAACAGGGCAAGAACATAATTTTTATTTTATAAGCATTAAAATATTAAACTTGCATAATGGTAGATCATTGTATAGATCAGTGTTTCTCAAACTTTTTTCGACTATGGAACACTCAACAAATCCTGAAATTTTCACGGAACACCTTCGTTATTTTTTAATGTATTAATTAATAATTAATTAGTAATTTAGCTGATTTTTATTATTAATCAATAATTGATAATTATTGATTAATAATTAATTAAACAATCATTAAATTAATTTGTGCTGACAAATTAATTTTAAAATGACAAATTCCAGAATTCTCGCGGAACACCAGTTAAAAACCACTGGTATAGATGCATACAAATTCTCTATAAATTAACTATTCCAGGCACATAGTTTAGCATGTGGCGCCATCTTTCAGTAAGCATTAAAACTATGCACTTGTTTTTCTATTGCGCAAGTATGTTTAGCAATATTGTACTTTTAAACAGTGGCGGCTCGTGGCTTGAAATCGTGAGGGTGCTGCAACTTTCGCAATATACATACACGCATGTGTATGTATATTGCGAAACAAGTATCGCAATACACATACGTGTATGTATATTGCGATACGTGTTTGGATAAAATATCAAAATTATGGTAAAAATTAAACACGAGAAAACATTGTTTATTATCGATAAAGTTATACAGTTTAGTATAATTCAAAATTACTTAAAAATAAAATTCATTCCTTTAATTGTAATTAAAGGATTGGATTTACAATTTTTGGACATTACAATTAAATCCTTTAATGTCCAAATATTTAAAGAGACGGAGTAAGCACGATGAGCACTACGAACACTCTACTACTAGCGCAAACTGCATATAAACAACGGTGGAACTGCGCGACGGACAGTGCCGCATTACGCTAATAGCTCGCATCTCACTATGACGTGCATATTCTTGCGCGCATAGCAATATGACACTGTGGTAAACACAGTGCAGCTAGCGCCCTCCTAGGTGTTACAAGATGAATTTTTTTATACAAAATAAGAGTCTTGTATAGGATTGTTAATGATAAAATTAAATATTACAAGCAAATATAAATAAATTAATAAATATATTGAGAAAAATTGGGGTTGCTGCAGTTCCGCAGTGTCTATGCACGAGCCGCCCCTACTTTTAAACAACACATAAAACAGAAATATTAATTTTGGTTCAATTTAATTTTATTTGCATGGTGTGCTTAACTCATCTGATGTTTAGTTATTATTCTTTGTTTTGTATATAGGGATATACTGCCAGGAAACTAGCAGAAATTGCAGGCGATATTGAACTAGCATATTACTTAAAAAGTAAGTAGGTTGTTTGTCTGAATCAACGTACGACGTATCTCATGAGTTTTATCGTATTTAACTCAAAAATATTTGTTAAAGTTTTAATATTTAGTTCATTTCAAGATCAGTCTTTTAATACTAAGTAGTTTTTTAAAAAATGTGATCTTTTAATATTTTTTGATTTCCGCTTGGTATATTTAATTGCAAATTACATAAATTTGTTTTAATTTAAAAAAAATGTGTTTCAATTCACGTATATAAACTTCTTACATTTCGTTTGTATTTTCAGAACAGGAACAGTTTCAACTTCTCGGGAGAGGTAAAGAGACTGTTGTGTGACCACCGACCTCCTGGATAATTTCAATTACCTCTGCTGATCGGTCCGGCGCCCAAGAATGACCCACGAGTTCCATGAACAGAAAGAGCCATTTGCCTTAAAGTACAATCACGAGGAAGACCAGTGGTATCTGTATGGATCTACATTCCATACCGAGCTCAGTTGTGCTGATGGGTTCTCTTATGGATCACCAGTCCTTGAAAACCTCCTTTCCCACCTCTAAGTGCCCAAAATTGAAAATGTAGGTGCTGCGTGCCCTGACCATTCACGGCAGGAAGTGTTAATGCACTCTTCACCAAGGGATTGTGTTTCGGTACAATGCACGATCATCATTTCACTTCCATTTCATACAGAATTGCCGAAAACAAGTCGTGAAGTTAAGTTCCTATAGTCCGTGAGAGATGATCCCAACTGGAAGTAGAAAATCCTCCTGAAACGAACCACATTTTCTAAACTCAAACTATGCATGTATATACGCCTCTATTCCCATTTGTTGCTATGGTGACACGACGATTTTTTTTTCTTTTTTGCAAGACGAAACTATGCACTTTCACCAACACATATCAACCATCAGTGGTACACTTGTATAAATACTAGACACCATTAAATTATTGGATACCTAAAATGCATGTCTTGTCTTTATTAAAAGAATAAAAAAAATCTACTTTGAATGTTTTAAAACTTTTGACACTTCCAAAGATTGATTTTATCGTTGCCATTATGCTGGCAACTCTCCAACTCAAATTTCAGTTATATATCCATTTAATTCAGTTGGCAGTTTTCCAATAAGTAGCATGTTAATTGTTAAAAATAAATGGTGTGTTATTGATTTAATGTTAAATATAGAATGCATTCAAAATTATGAAGATATTTTTAGTTTAAATTGTCAAGCATTTATTATTAAATAATTTTTGTTCTTAGCAAATAATGTTCACAGTATTTGATCATTATGAAAAATGTGACATTGAAGGTCTTAAAACTATATTTCAGCTGTCTTGTGTAATATCGCCATTTCTAAAATCACAAATTCTAAAAACTATCATTATTTACAAAACATCTCATAAAAAATTAATTATACTGTTTGAAATCTCTCTTGTTATATGTACTTGGAAGTTTTTTTTTATACATCTAGCAACATTCTCATAGTCCCAAATGGATGATTTTTCCTTTCATTGTGACATTGTGTGTGTGTGTGAGAGAGAGAGAGAGACACTTTATTATTACTGAATTTATGAAAAACTCACATTCAGCTTATTTAGTCTTAAACCCATAACTTATACTAGAATTTTATAAATAACCACACTACACTTTTTTATTATATAGATGTTCTTTTATTTCATGCTACATAGGCTACATCTAGTTCATGTGCCACCTGCACTATTTACACAGTTTACAATCGAGAGAAAATAAAATAAATAAAAACAGCAGCACCCTTCTACCTTTTGTAGCCAGGCACGGGGATCATGGGCTGAAGATCTACAACTCCAACTTCGTAAAAATCTTTCTTAGCAAATAATGTAGACACTGCACATCTTTGTTTGGCTTTCTTTCACTCGATACCGTTTTTAAAATCTAGACCGTCCATCTCTCCTCGCTATAAAGGAGAATTTCCCATTTTAACAGATTAAATGCTTACGAAAGAAAGGATTTAAGATTCAAAGATGTGCAGTTCTTTATTCTATTTTATTTTTTTGTAATTCTTTCTAAAGTGTACAACGGGTTAAAATTCTGACGTCACCATCTTGTCGATTGGACCACTTACTTCGTCTGCTGCTGTTTTTTTTTTTTTTTTTGTTGTTGTTGTTTGTTTTTGTTCAAACGAACAATGGTTTCCATTAAAATAACGTATTTCAGTTTTTTTTTTTATCATTTAAATCTGTGATCTGTTGTAGTGCTACATATTTTTTCACGGATAACTTCACGAGATAAATCTATATTTGGTATTTAGGACTTTAGTCTGTGCATGGCTATTTCATTGTTTGAACAATCACATCAAATATATTTCAAATATATTGTTGGTTTATATAACAGTCGTCTCCACGAACACCAGCTAACATGGTACGTATACAGACATACATATAGTTTGAGAATATGGTAATAGAAACAGCATAATGAAAAGCACAAGAAAAAAAATGAAAGATGGGAAGTTTCAAAATTGGAATCCCGAAAAAAATGTTTTTTTTCCAAAGATGAATTGTGAAAAATTTATTCCAGCTTTGACGATAATGACTTAATTAGGGAAGGAAGAAATATGGGCTCTTTTTTTCGGGAGAATGGGGATGGGAATATATTCCAGAAAACACAATTACAGTTCAACACAACTGTTGGGATGGAATAAAAAAAAAGACATCTAAGATGCAGGTTTACATCCGAGTATTGTAACTTAGGATCACAATGTCGGGTAGCTTCTTCAACCAAAAGTTATATAAACTAATAATTTTGAAATGCAATCACGCCCCAAAGAAAAAAAATGTAAAAAAGTCCCCAAAAGTACAACTTCTGGACCGTTTCTCATTTCATATTCATGATAAGTATCCTTTTATCTCTTTGCTCCTTCCAACACTAGTCAGAACGGGTAAAATACAAATAAAATCTATAGATAAGTCAACCATATAATACAAATCCTGTTTATCTCTATCTTACAGTGCGTAGTGTTAACACTGAATAAGAAAACAATGAGTGCATTTTGGTCACCCTGCCGTCGGGGCTAGTGCACATAACATTCCTGAGAAGAGTTGGAAAAAGAAAAAAAAAACATCTTTGAACAATCTTCTTTTTCTTCATTTTGAATCCTACGAATTTCATGTCCTCCAAAGAGATGGTGGACATGAAGAAATAGGTGAAGATTTGTAATAAATCTCTCTATATATAGTAATAACTGTACAGGCTAAACTTTATCCACTCGCACCATTGATACGACCCCTATCGATATCCTGTAAAGAGTCTCATCAATAGTATCACAATAGAAAAGGAAGATAGATCTACTCTCGTATTGAGTTTCTCGTGTGTCTGGTTTCGTTTGTTTTTATTTATTTTCTACTCCTGAAAAAGCAAAAGAAAAGTAATCTGCCGGCTTTGGGGAAAGGTTGGTGGTATAGTTTAGGAGAAGGAAGACAATTCACAAGACATTGAAAGGTTGTGGACACTTCTGATAGCCATTATGTGATATGCAACAGTGTTGACAATATATTTTCCACTGAAAATATTTGGAGAGAGGAAATATGGCATTATTGGCCTTATTCACCAATGAAACAAATAGCGACCAACCACAGTGTGACAAACGATGAACAGAGCGTCCTACATGAATCAGGAAGGTGGGGGAACAGGAGGAGGAAGAGGATCAATATCTGTCACGCTGTTTTATACTTTGCTGTTGTTCGTTCTATGAACTTTGAATAATCCGACAAAACAGAAATATTCCATCTAACCCTATGTGCACACTGTGGTTTGGGATTTAAGCAGTATGCTGGAGGAAGTGGGATAGAAACAACGGAGACGTTGGAGGGCCAGGAAAGGCGATGACTTTTGACAGAACTGTACACATAAATCTCTGTAGGAATGATGTATATTTACACAGGAGTTCTTCAGTCTCTGGCAGACAGCAGGATGAATCTGAAAATTCAAAAAGAAATACTTAATACGGTTATAATTTCTATGATATCAACAATATGCTTTTATTGATGACCGAATCACCAACAAAACCGACTTCTGTTTTACCCACACCAAAGATTGAAACCTGTCCATTTTTTGGCCCTTATAGTTCCTAATTAATATGAATAAATGTGTTTTCTATAATATGCTATTTAAATAAATTTTTTTTTCTATTTCTTTAAAATTTTAGTAATAATTAAGGATATATTCGAACACCATTTTATTTTTTTTATAATTTTAATTAAATAGTCTTCATGATGGAGATAATTGGAAAACCGTAATGGCTCGCATTAAATAAATGTGTGCATAACATTCCATTTTGGATGCATAAAAATGAAGCAGAAATTGCAACTATTTTTGTATCTCACAAAGTTGTTTAATAGATTATCTCAGTGTTTTCCAAACTTGTCTCAGTGTTTTTCATTAAACTTGATCTTATCATGTTGCTCACACCTGGTCTAATTGATATGTTCATATTCTTCCGAATATCTCCATTTATAACAATATTGCACCATCATAAATGACACATTTAGTGTTGTAAAATTGTAATTTATTACTTCATTTTTATGATATGTAAAATATAAAAACATTCCATTTTGGATTGGATTTTATGGGGGCCGCGGTGAATTAACATTCGCTATAGGGAGGTCCGCGACATCCCTATTGGGAAACACTGAAATATTTGATTTCTTCTCTTTTAATGGAACAAACTTGGTGGAATTCTTAAAAGCTTCTGCAATGGTGAGCAATACAATCAATTTACAACAATTATATTTTTATTAAAAATAATTTCATTCTTAGCTATTGAAATCATATTTAGAAATAAAAATTATAATTATAAGTGAGACTTGCAAAAGAGGAAAGTATTAGCATGTTCACTAACGGAAATACAAAGATAATCTTCAAAAAATGTGTATCCATATTTTTTTTTTTTTAACTCGGTCTGGCTTACAACTCACGTGAAGGTGGAAACTGTGACATCATTCCACTGACTACGCATGCGTGATGTGCAGAACTGTTGAAATGATCCTCGTAGAAGACGTGTAATTCTCAGTTCTTCTTGCTATTATATTATTTATGAAGTTTGTTTGCCAACGTTTACTAGTTAACTTTGAAAGAACTTTGAAGAACAAAGTTCTTCAAAGTTCATTCGCTTCTGAATCGATTCCAAGGCACTGAAGTCGATCTCCAAGATCTACCGAACTTGGTACAAAAAAGAGAAAAATGCGCGATCGCATTTTCATCAGTTTGACAAGATGAATGGAAGCTATCGAAATGCTCCTCACAATAACTAGAAAGAAAGAAAAAAAAACTCAGCATTGCACGAGGGTCAGTGGGGAATTATTTGCAGTCATCTGAAGAAACGTCACACCAAACAAATTTCAACAATCTCGGCACTTGAAATCAACTGGAGGGAAGAGCACTTCCGGTTTCTGAAAAGAGTTCGATTTCAGTACAAAGCCACGTTATGCGTTTGGCAGAATTTCGAAGTGCAAACCTTGTTCTTGACAGCTGAAGGGCGTTTTATAAGCCGTTCTGCACAGTGTTATCCCTCACTGGTCAGTCGCAAACCTGGAATTTTTGGTCACCAGGATAACGCTAGTAGATCGAACGAGAAAAAAAAAAAAATTAAGAAGAAAATGAGGAAAATAAGGGGAAAATTTTTTTTTTTCCTTATCCAACACATTTTCTTTTTAAATGTGAATCCCATTTAAAGGTCGTAAACCCATTATATAAACCTTTTAGGTTAAAATAAAAGATTTACATATTTATAAATAGGACAATGTCCGGTGAAAAAACAATATTATCAAACGTCACATTCAACTTATTTGAATCCTATTTCCAACTGAAACTGGGTTAGAAATAAAATACAAATAATGGAAACGAAGCGGGGAAATAAACCGTTGGTAATTGCTTGCTTGTAGGACATAATCACTAAGTTCACTTGGAAATATTCCAAAGTACTGAGTAAATTTAAATACAAAAAATCACTGAAATGAATGACCCGAATTTAAAATTTAACGAGGTAATAATAAACCAAATCTGGTATTAAGTCGTACCAAAGTTATCCTTTTGAATAAAGAGAAATAAAGCATAATAGTTACTGTCAAACCACAGATACGAGACCCACAATTGGCTCGGTGCCAAGAAGAGTCCATTCATGTTGAAGGGGAGAAAGAAATGAGACGATGTACGAATCGGTCACCAACACGCAAAATCACGTGCTTTATACGTAAAATTTCAACTGTTATACAAGCAAAATAGTTACCACTTTAAAAACTACAATGATCATGAAAGAGAAGTCAATTTTCTGACGTGTAATAATAAACAACTCATCCCACAAGACGGATTGATTACCCTGTTATCGGAATGGATTCTCCTCCTTCTGACATGCGCAGATATATCGAAGGTTCCCGCATCTGTGGGGGTACAGTAAAGAAAGAAATACAACGAAGTCAAAGATTCGATGGACAAAATCTATTTTTAAACTGAGCTGAAGGGAAAATCGGTTTCCCTGTTTTTAGAAACAGAAGCTTCAGGAAAAGTTCAAGAAATTTTTATTTGTAAAAACAGGGAAAACTTGATAAACGTAATTTAAAAGTATTGGTTCTTGTCTAATATCCAGTCACAATGATATGCAAATACTTTTATTAAAAGAAAAAATATCCAGTAACAGTCTGAAGAAAAGGAAATACTAGAGGGAATTTCTAAGAATAAATGGACAAAATGAAAGAAATAGAACAAACAACTACGGATTAAAACATCGATTTTCTTACTAGTTTGTTAGTATTTAGCAGTATGCAGGACGAAATTGTTCGTGTATTGCAAATAAACATATAAGTTTGGAAAGCAATCATAAATCATTATTATACAATGTATGCTTTATACACGTGCACACAATGAAAGAAGTACTGACATCCAAAAACCTAAATTGCATACATCTCAACAGCGTTTGGTCCTGATTGACGCTCGTTGTCCTTTGAGGCATGACACCCACCAGTCTGTCACAAGTCAAATATTTCGAACAATTCTTTCAATAACATAACTACCACTGTTGTTGAGTACACTGATCAAGACTACATCTAGAATTCCACTTCACTTTGTTCCCAGCTTATTCTATGTTTTAAGATCAAGATTCTGTTCAGTTTTTCCTCATTATTTACATAAAACCGTACGGCAATGACACCTGCATAATGACATTGCGCGTAGTCATGTTGGAAAAATAGATCAGTTCTGACCCCCCCAAAGACACAAAATGTAAGAAGCATTGTATTATTCATAAGTGTTACATATCCGCCGGCATTCATCCTTCTAGTCAGAGGTACGAGTCCGTACCAGGCGAAACACCTCCAGACCATTCTACATCTCAAACCAAACTCCACATTTTCGGAGGTTGCAAACGAGCATAAAGTATTCTGTACTTCCTATGCTTGTCCTTCCGATATAAAATGACTGCAGAGTGACTTTTTTATCACATGATTAACTTCCAGTGCTCCATGGACCAGTTATGATGTTCTTAATTTCTGTAGAAATTTTGGAATACGACTATAGATTCTCAAATGCACCTAACTTGTTCTGACATAGGGTGGAACGCAGTGCCTCCGAGCTTAGGTATTTGTACACCTACGCTCAGAATTTTTGAAAAAATTCAGTAAGTATTTTCAAAACAGTTATGTCTGTACAAAAGCATAAAGCGTACTGTCTAAAAAAAAAAAAAAAGGCATGTTACTGAATCAGGATCACTTCTGATTCATCTATATATATATATATGTTACCGGCAAAGTGTGAAAAGCAGGCATTCTATAGAATGCGTGACTTTTTTAAGGCAAAGTATGAAATGTCTGTTTTATTTTAATATTTTACATACTTTCTCTAGGCATTGTATAGAATACCTAGCATTATATAGAATGACAAATACTATTTCAGCAAAGTATGAAAAAGGCTTTTATTGAAAAGATGCATGTGAAAATGTAAGAAGTACAAAATGTAAGATACCGGAATTTTCTACAAAAAGAGAAAACGACCAGTGCTGAACTACTTGTTGCTACAAGGTAGACTGGAATGACATTTTGAATTGCACTTAACTGTCTTTTTCATACAAAAGCACTTCAAATATCGGCACTTGGTCTTGCAAGTACACCTCACGAACCCTTGGCCGCTACCCGTGGACAGAGCGGAAGCTGCTGACCGGAGAGCTATTTCGTGGTCAGGAATGTCTCAGTAAGTCCTTGGGACATAAAGTGAATTGTGATCTGGCATAGAGTTGGTTAAACCTGAAGGAACTACCAAAACAGAATATAAACATCGAAGAACTTTGGTGCAAATTAAAGAAAATAATATTAAGATCGGCAGAAAATACAATAGGTTACACAGAAAGAGAAAGTAAAAAGGATTGGATCCCGAATGAAGTAAAAAGGTTAAGCGATCAAAGGAAAAGCATGAAACTAAAACAGAACTATAACAGAAATGAATACAATAGATTAACCAGAGAAATTAGAAAACTAGTTAAAAGATACAAGAATAACTGGTTAGAAGAAAAATGCAAAATGGAAGAGAAGCTATCAAAAGAAAATAATCTTCATGGATTACATAAACAAATAGACCAAATTAGTAAGACACGGACAACAAAAATGATAATGATCAAAAACAAAGAGGGACAACTAATTGAAAGTAAAACAAAAAGAATGGCTAGATGGGAAGAATACTTCAAAGATTTATATAATAAAAACAGCTCCCAGGATATTACGATTCCAGCCACTGAAATGGAAGAGGAAACAAATATCTTTACCAAAGAAATAATAGCACACAGCGTAGAAAAACTCAAAACTAGGAAAGCACCTGGCATTGATCAAATACATGCAGAATTCTTAAACGCAGGAAAGGAACAACTTTTGGAACCATTAAAAACATTATTTGAAACGATCTACTAAAACGAGTGCCTACTGATTGGACCAAATCAGTCTTAACTCCTATATACAAAAAAGGAGATAAAACAGAATGCAATAATTACAGAGGCATTAGCCTCCTCAGTATTCCAAGTAAGGACTTTATGAAAGTACTCCAAAAACAAATTAAGCCATATATAGAACTGTGCACTAATAGAAGAACAAGCCGGTTTCAGACCAGGACGAAGCACAGTTGATCAACTATTCACCTTAAGACAGCTAATAGAAATGACACTAGAATACAACCAGAGTTGCTACCTAAATTTCGTAGACTTTCGTCAGGCATTTGATTCAATCCGTAGAAGAGAACTATGGAAAACTACGGAAGAATTTGGAATTCCCAACAAAACTAGAAGAATAATAAAGAATCTGTATGAGAAATCTGAAAGTGAAGTACGAATAGGAGGACACCTTAACCAACTGGTTCCACACAGAGAGCGGAGTAAGACAGGGATGCAATCTGCCACCAGACTTGTTCAATCTTACACTGGAAGCAGCAACCAATAAGGCCTTAAACAAAGAAGACTCCGGAATCAAAATATATCGGAAAAATGTGATAAATTTAAAATTTGCAGACGACATTGTATTACTTGCAAGCATAGAAGAGAATCTACAGCGAATTTCTGATAAAATAAAGGAGGAGTGTATAAAATCTGGATTAAATATAAATATAGACAAAACAAAAATTATGCAAACAGGAAAAAGAAGCACCAATCTGAAAATTGAGTTTGATAGTAAGAATCTAGGGCAGATAGAAAACTTCACCTACCTTGGAGGAGTTATTGAGTACAATAACGAGTATAAAAGATGTAAACAGACGAATCAGTCAAGCATCCCAAACTTTTGGACAACTTAATAAAATATGGAAGTCAAGACATCAAACAAGTAACAAAAGTAAGAATCTATGAAACAATGGTCCTCCCAATACTCCTCTATGGAAGTGAATGCTGGAATCTCAAAAAGGCTGAAGAGAAAAAATTATTAGTTACTGAGATGGGTTGGCTAAGAAGATTACTTGGAGGATCTCTGCTGGATAGACTAAGAAACGAAGACATAAGGAAACGACTAAATCAAGAAATAACAATAATAGAGAAAATTCAAGAAAGAAGACTGCGATGGTTTGGCCATGTGACCAGAATGGGAACAGAAAGACTACAAATTAAAGCCCTGAATACAACGATGGAAGGTAAAAGATCCAAAGGATTGCCCAGAATTAGATGGATAGACAAAATAAAAGAGGACCTGAAAACCAAATCACAACAAGCGACACCAAACTGGACAGAATTGTTCGGACTCTCCCGGGACAGACAGAAGTGGAAAGAGTTCATTCGGCCTCATCATCCTCCCATAGATGATGGAAGAGAGAAGAAGAATAGAGTTGGTTTAAAATTCTTTCAGCAGTTCCAAGTCGGTAAAAACCATCGTCTGTCACATTCATAACAACCGCCAGCAGATTGCGCGAGTCACGCCGTCCCTTGTCGACGTCTGGGACAGAAACTCGCGCAGTGGCCCCCAAAGGTGCAGGAGGAAATTTATTGTTGGAATCCATTTTCATTTTTTCGGCCTGTATTTCGCGATTCAATTTAGATCGAATTTTACCTTCGACAGCATTCTCAATATTGAAGCAAAGAGTACACAGAATATTAACATCATCACCTTCTATTTTCTCACCTCCATCGTCTTTACTCTCATGTTCATAGGCGGCATGAACCTAACTTAACCTACCCTAAACGTAACCTAACCATTATGGGTTAGGTTAGGTTTAGGAAGTGCCCTGGCTCTCTGTTTGAGGCGAGCGTCGAAAGTCACGTCACTCGCCTTGCGACATTAAAAGTCACTGCCGGGAGTATTTTATACTTTGCCGATTAGCCTTTTGGCATTCTATAGAATGCCTAGGAAATGTGTGAAAATCTAAGCGTTTCATACTTTGACGTCTCACTTTCGGCATTCTATAGAATGCCGGTTTTCACACTTTGCCGATAACATATATACACACGAGGGTGGTCTGAAAACTTCTCTGCCTAACAATGAAAAAACGAATTTATAATTTAAAAATTATTTTTCTTTTACAACATAATCTCCTTTAAGACTAATACATTTATTCCAGCGCCATTATCCCGTTCCTGTAGTGGTTCTCAGTAAGAGCTGCAAAATAGGAAGAGTTTTAGTTTGGGAAGAGATAGAAGTCAGAGAGAGCCAAATCTGGGGAATGGGGTGGATGTTCCAACAATTCGTAGTTCAGATCCCTTAATTTTCCCATTGCCAAAACACCTTTGTGGGCAGGTGCATTGTCCTGATCGATTTTTTTCTTCTGCAAACTGGGTGTTTTCTCATGAATTTTTTCGTCCAGTCTGGTTAGAACATCGGAATAATGTTCCCCTGTTATTGTTTTACTCTTTTCATGATAATTAATAAACAAAATGCCTTTTGCATCCCAAAACACCGATGCCATGACCTTACCTGCTAATAGAATCGACATAGTCTTCTTTGGCGCTGAACAACCGGCTTCTGTCCATTGCTTTGGCTGCTGTTTGAATTCTGGTGGGTAATGGTGAATCCAAGTCTCATACATAGTAATAAATCGACGTACAAAATCAGTTTTATTCTTATTAAAACGCTCCAAGCATTGTTCAAAGATTTTCATGCGAGTGCGTTTTTGATCTGCTGTGAGCAAGCGTGGCACCCATCTTGCGTAAAGCTTTTTCATTTGCAATTCTTCATGCCAAATATATCCTACAAGTTCTTTTGAAATGCCTATAATCTCAGCAATTTCAAGCACTTCGATTCGCCTGAATCGAAGTGCTTGAAGTCGTGAACTTGATTGATATGAAATTGTGAACTTGATCGATATGATATTGATCAAGTGCACAAAACCATATCGTGCACTTGATCAATGATTTCTGGTGTTGTTGCAATTTTTGGACGTCCTTCGCGTGGATCATCTTAAAGGCTGATATGGACACGTTTAAACTCAGCAGCCCATTTCTTAATTGTCGAAAACGAAGAAGAATGCCCATAAACGTTTATGAACTTCGAATGAATTTCTTTTGGCATTAAACATTCTTTTACAAAGAACTTTATAACCACACAATTTTATCCATTTCAAGGGACACCGACAACACTTTGGCTTCCGACAGCTGTATAAAGCAAACTATTTGATAGAATGACTTGCAGTTTCACATCGATGCTTAAGACAGATGTACCAACTTAGAAAAAAAATCTTGTCGATAGTGTTGCCATCTATCGTGTATGTATATAATTTTTCTGAAATCATGCTATGTATCCTGAAGGGCATATAGTACGATTTCAAAAATAGAATTCCGGTAAGTCACGAAAAGTAGATAAACAAAATATATGTAAACAATGATTTGGAAGTTAAGAATCGGTATCAAGAATATTGTTTCTCAAACTTTTCTGGCTGCGACCCATTTGGACAAAGTTAATCACTTAGTGGCCCACTATCCCCCATACTCCACCTTTTACCGACAGGTCATATTTTATAACCAAGCCTTCATACGCAGCCTCTAAGTGCAAAATTGTGGTCTAGTTGGCATAACATACACATCCTTAATATTTTTCAGTGAAAAGGTTTTAGCTAAAAAAAATTAGGATATGAGTGGGAACAGTGCCAGCTCGAGGACATGTGGCGCCCCTAGACCAGTTTTATCAACGCAGTGTAAGACAAGACATGGCATCATAAAATTATTTATTGTTAAAAGCAGTTTATAGTTATTGCCAAAAAAGTGGCAACTTTTTGTTTTTGTACTATTACTTCGACTAATATTATTACTTTTTTTGTTCGATGTTGACGCCCCAAAGCCATTGCGCCTTTTCTTGTGCCTAAGCCCTGAGTGGGATATATTGTGAATTAAAGCAAAAAGCACTCCCAAAGTATTTATTTGTAAAGTATGAATTATGTAAAAACATTCTTTGCGATATATTAAAAATTCTATTAATTATGCTAAACCGTAGCTGAATCCCACCACGAACGGACGATGAGTTAGCAGTTCTCATGAGACAAGGCGACAGGGTTTTTTCCTTCCTGCAACGTGAATTTTTTAAGTCCCAAAAATCTAGCCAGAGAACACAAAATTGACAACATTAGCATTGTGTCGATAGGATTAAGCAACCTATCACTGCATTGTTCTAAGAAGCTAAGTTACTTTGCCAAGTGAGGTGAATTGGAGGATGAGATTTTAATAAGTTCGTTGAAAATCCCTGTTATACAACCAAGTGATAACTAATGCAAACATCTAAACTACTAATTATGCACTTGTGTCCAAATCCTAAGGGCGAACATTAATTATGAAGATTACAACCGCAAATTCAGACGAATCAGCTTGTGCCAGTTGTATATAACTGACGATTTCGAGTTCAAATTGCGTGCAATGGAGTCACGTGGTAGTACTCAACGGGATAAAAGGAAAACAGCTGTGCTAAGCGAATTGTGTTTAAAGAAAGCTTTTTCGTGAAGGAATAAAGTTGCAAACTTGAATGTCTTGTAATGTCTCAAAGACATCACTAGATGGATTCATTCACGGAAGAATATTAGTGGAAAGCTTGAAGAAGTTCGCAGAATTACTGATATTGCAAGAGAAATTGGAATCTCACCACATAACGTTGTATCTAGACTCTTGGCAGCGTTTTAAACCAATGGAATGTGTTCAAGACGTTTATTAAGAGGGCCCTTGCTCTACCACGAAGCATGAAGACAAACAGATTTTGGTTATAACAGCAAAACGCAATCGACGCATTACTGCAGGTCAGCTCGCAAGTCGGCTCCGTTCAAGCACAGGTATGCGGATATCTCGACAAACCGTGGCAAGACTTCTGCGACAAATAAGCCTATACGTCCAAAGGCCTGTAGTTTGCGTCCATTTATCCACCGTTCATCGTAGGGCACGCTTGCAATGGTGTTGTATCCATAAAAATTGGACAAGACACTAATGGGTTGATGTACTCTTTACAGATGGGAGTCGTTTTAGTCTTTCCCCTGATTCTGGGCGACACTTAATCAACCGTGAAAATGGTACTGCTTAACATCATGAGGATGTTCTCGAAAGAGATACGGCGGTGCTGGGATCATAGCGTACGGAGGCATTATGCTTAATGGAGGCACCGAGCTACAAGTGCTGGAAAAAGGGACTGTGACTGGTGAACGATATTGCAACCAAGTTCTTCAATGTAATGTTCGATTTAACAAGACTTCTTTTTACCCTGAAGAATTAAAAATTCCAAACAAGATGGCAAGATGGCTGTCTGAAGTCCACAATGCAGTCTGTATTACAAATTAATGATTCGCTAGTTGGGAATCGGAACATATTTTCTAAATGTCGTGAGAAAACGTTCGCTAAATGGTTACGAGGCTAATGTGTTACATTTCAGCCATTCTTCTGGCCGATTTCGCTAAACGAAGCCAGGTTTCCTGCGGGAACAATCCTTCACCTTTGAATCAGGTCGTTTTAGCCCACTAAAAGCAACATTTCTTTCAAATATATTATTTTAAATTGTATGTGGATAGTGAGAATATTATAGATCCATCATTATTTTATAGCCAAATAAAATGAAACTTCAAAACTTTCGAAGTTTATGAGAATATAATCTTCGGCATTGGAGTTGGCTTGTTATGCACTACTTAAGACGAGAGCTTTGCTAAGTACTCCGTATATTCGCCTTTTATTAGTACTTTTATTAGTGCAGGCTCTATATTCTGATATTTATACTGGCATGGGGACTTCATGGCTGTCGTTTAATAAATGAAAAAACATACTTCCAATAAATTTAAAATCATTCTATATAATTTAGGTGAAATAATTAAACTAATTAAAATTTAGGAGATAATTTTAAGAAATCTTAAAAATATCTTAAAATTAATGGAATTTTTAAAATACACTTATAAATTAATATTATAAAATTTATAGATCTCTCTTCTCTTCTTCTTCTACAGCTTGAGAGGAGGGATCAATCGACCGTGAGATGCGGTGATTGATTTATTCAATCCAATACCCTTGGAGGTAATGGATGGCAATGCTGTAGCCAATGAAGTTCTAACTGAGGCTCGGCTATTGCTGTTACCCTCCTGCCATGATCAGAGCTTTAATAGCTCAATAACACCTTATCCCTATACTGTCCTCTACAGATAACGGGGAAGATGAAAAGCATTCTGCTTCGCCCCTTTAAGCCAGTCCTTATAAGGTCTACAGCTTGATTACGCATGATATTGGACGCACCGTGGTTTGTAAGGAACGTGCAACTGCATAGAGATACAAACATCCCTTACATCTACTCCTTCCTATTAACTACAGCAGAAAAATTTTTTTCAAAGATCTCTACACACCCCAACGATCTAGTTAAACAAGCAGCAAACTATGAAGAGACTGACCTCTTCAAATACAAGAGGCCAAAAGCCATCCTAAATACTTGCAACAATGACTAATCTCCGTGTCCCCCAGGGCGAGCTCTCAGCTCATAAATCTTTCCTTCAATTCATCCTCCTTATCAGACAACGGGGAATAAAAGCATCTTGCTTCACCCTTCTGGCCAATGATGTTATGTTATGTTATCTACAGCTTGAGGGAGATTGGAGGAATCAATCGACCGTGAGATGCGGTGATTGATTCATTCAATCCAATACCCTTGGAGGGTAATGGATGGCAATGCTGTAGCTAATGAAGTTCTAACTGAGGCTCGGCTATTGCTGTTACCCTCCTGCCATGATCAGAGCTTTAATAGCTCAATAACACCTTATCCCTACACTGTCCTCTACAGATAACGGGGAAGATGAAAAGCATTCTTGCTTCGCCCCTTTAAGCCAGTCCTTATAAGGACTATTCTACAGCTTCTCCCACTTAAGTGGGGTCACTGTTTGTTATAAGTCTCCTCCACACCTTCCTGTCTTGGGCTGTCACCACATCCAAATTCTTCATCTTCAAGTCCTCTTCTACCAGCTCCCTCCATCTCTTCTTTGGCCGCCCACGCTTCTGCACATCCATCTGCATGACCCTTCTTCCCACATATTCGTCCTCCCTCCTCATCACATGACCAAACCATCTCAACCTTGCCTCCTGTATTTTCGCTCCTAAGTTCGTAACTTTCACTGTTCCCCTGACATAGTCATTTCTCAGACGATCCTTTCTGGTCACACCGCACATCCACCTAAGCATTCTCATCTCTGCTACTTCCATCCTGCTGATGTTATTTTTCCTCAGGGCCACAGTTTCTATAGCATATGTCATAGCTGGCCTCACTACTGTCCTATAAATTTTGCCTTTCAGACTGATCGGCACCCTCTTATCGCATAACACTCCAGCCATCTCCCTCCAGTTCCTCCAACCTGCTTGTATCCTGCATCCCACTTCCTTCTCAATAAATTTAAAATCGTTCTATATAATTTAGGTGAAATAATTAAACTAATTAAAATTTAGGAGATAATTTTAAGAAATCTTAAAAATATCTTAAAATTAATGGAATTTTTAAAATACACTTATAAATTAATTTTATAAAATATATAGATAATTGTATAATTTTTTAAAGTATTGTACAATATTAATATTAATAATACTAATATTAATCCTAATCCCCCGTGAATTCTGATTCTCGTAATATTTGGACACCAACACAGGATCGCTGACAATTTTAATCTTAATCTTAATCTTAATCTTAATCCCCGTGGATTCTGATTCTCGTAATATTTGGACACCAACACAGGATCGCTGACAATATTTTCGTCTAGGGGCGATTTTGTTGTCCGGCGGTGCGGCTTGCGAACGCTAGTACGCATGCGCCAGGCCTCAGTGGCCCATGCGTACCGTCACAACAAACAATTACCTCGTGAATACCGATTCTCGTCCAAGCCATCAAAATTTTGATTCCATTTGCAACAACCTATTTGTGTGAAAAGACATTCTCATCTCTGACGGCAATTAAAAACATGTCGTCTTGAAATAGAAACGTTGCAGTGACGTCATTGGTGCCAAAAATTCACAAACGTATTTAAAACCAGCAGCATATATCACACTAATAATTCAGTTATAATTAAACAAGTGCATTTCATATTAATAAAATGCAACTTTTATGATCATTATTTTGAACCTTTTTGAAAAAATTCATGGTGGTGGTCCGCGGGATTTAAAAATTGTGAGTTTAGTGGTCCGTGAGGTCCAAAAGATTGGCGACCGCTGCCTTAAACATTTCGAATTTCTGCGATGTATTGACACGGCTAGGAAAGACAAATAAATCACGATCCTGAATAATACCACTTCGTATTCCACCGCTAAGCAGAATAAGAAGACTCGATTCCAGCAACAGATATTCAAAGAAAACATTAGCTCGTCAAAGTCTAATGACATAGCGAAATATATTTGTTTTCCTAACGACTTATCTACGTACAAAATTCGCTACCAGAGAGATGACGGCAAGGCTGAAATCAAACAGAAATACGTTCCATCTGTAATCCTTCATAAGCTTCGCATCTCTAGAATTTCTCCAGGCTATTGATTCTCTGATAGCTGGGAAAGCAACTGGCCTGGATGGCATCTCTCCGGAATTCATAAAGAACTATGGCCCCAAAGCCATTCAGTGGTTGACTAATATGTGTAATATAACATTTTATAGAAAGGAACACTGCCAACCCTCTTTAATAGCTAATCTAAAACCTCGTAAAGACCCATCTCTTGTTATAAGTTATCGAATCGTTTCTTTGTTAAATATCTGCCTGACACTTCTTGAAATATTGCTGTACAAAAGGACTTATCCAATCATATAGAGCAAGATAGTCATAAAGAAGGCTGGATTAAGCCTAACCGAAGTTGTTGTGATCAGGTGTTAGCCAAGGTGTGAGCTAGTGATAGAATTGATTACTTTAAATAGTAGTACTTACGCCCCAGTCACAGAAAACTGGTCGCTGCTTTCCATTTAAATAACAACCAATCAAACTATGCTAGTAAAGTCTATTTCTGAAATGGTATGTTAAGATACAACAGAATCTCAAAGTATTTTAGAGTGACTCTAGACAGATCCTTGATTTTCAAAGGTTACTTTGCATTACTGACAAATTAAAAACTCGTTATAACATCTTCCAGAAACTAACAGGCTAACATATGACAGATGCCAGAATATCACACACGGCACCTCTGTTATTCCACAACGAGGTTCCAGTGTGGCACAGAATTCTGCAGTGGAATACACTAACTGTTCATTTCACCATGCCATGAGATCTATCTCTGGAACAAACACCAACTTCTCGCATCCAACTGTTGATTACAGAGAAAAAGGTTTTCAGACAAATTGTGGAGTAAACCTCCCCAGGTTGTCTGGAGCCAATAGTGACTTGAATAGTCAATAGTATAGGCAATTCAATAGTGACTTGCACAAGCATCTCCCACACATTTCTTCAGAGGCTTCAGTCTAGACGACTTACTTGGCGAACGGCTGTGCAAATGTGTCTCGAGGCCTTTAATATCACAATAATCCGGAAACTTTATTGGTAGAAACGCACTTCTAATTTGCCTGTCACTATTCTTGATCCAACTAACAGACTTAAGGGCTTTGATCTGCGGATATATGGTCTGCACTTAACAGGATCAGGACAGCACATGGGAAATGCAAACAGATATTCCATGGAAATGGATCGACTCCCCATATTGTGATACTGTAGTTTAGATCATTAAATATATCGTTAGTGATTGCTATTATCCTGCCCTTACGTGATTTCCATTATCTTGCCCTTATCTCGGGACTTATATGGACTTTTTAATGTTAAACCTGAAGATTATCGTGGATTCAGAATCTGAATGGTAAATTATGATGCCTTTTTGTTTTTGTAATTTTATGTAATTATATAATTCATGTAATATGCTTTCACGTGTTTATTGTCATCATTTTTAATATCCACATCATTCGCTAAATACAATATCGTTGATTACTTTGGTTGCAGTTAGTTGAGTTAATAAATATCTTCTAGCAATAAAATTTTATATTGCATAGATATTAAAAATGAGCAATTCTTTATAGTTTAATATGCATGCATCTAAACTCTAAGCTAAAATAACGAAAAGTCACATGTTTTACCTTTCGACATGATTTAGTTCTCCTGACCATCTTGAGGATCTTTCAGAGAATGCCACTGGGCAATTGGACGTCGAGGTGAGGCCAACATGTCCATCCAGTGACGCAATTCTGTTCCGCTTGCGTTACATCCTAGCACTACTTTGCCTATGGGTTCCGAAGTTCCTATACGATCATAATCAACGACCGTCACGACTAAATTCACCTTCTTCTTTCGGAATGGTGTAAGAAAAAACAAATTCCAATCAGGCACAAGTATCGACAATAATATTATACAGGGTTTTAATAATAACTTAAACTTTGTAGATTTGATAGACGTTTTGAAACAAAGAAATAACAGTCACAGTTTATATATTCTCTCTCTCTCTCTTTTATTCACCCACACATGCTATTATAAATAAATATTAGATAGCTTTTCCTTATGAGTTTCCCACTCCACTAAAATGATGAAATCGGTAACTAACCTGTATTTGCTCAAAGGGCACCTCGAATGTAAAGGACTCATTATAGTAAGGATTCAGCGTACATTTCTTAATACTTGTCTTCTTTTTCTTAATCCTCTTTCCGTTCATCATGATGGCTATTTTTACATAGGGATCTGTGAAGAGAGGATAAGCAGTTAAAAATATAGTTTCATACACGTGAAGAACATTGTGCTAAAGTAACAACAGAATGGACGTAAAATGATTCGTCGTGTTTTTGCTTGTTTTAATAACCTGGTTCTATTTTCTTTTAGATATTCAGACAAGAAACTTGATGTGACCCTATTACTATTGAAACGGGTGCAGTTTTCTGTAACAATGCGTTTGGTAAACTGTTATGTTGCCATGACAACAGCAATGGGAATATAGCAACAGCTATATTTAAGCGTTGTTTATGTAATACATTTACATTTATGACGTCTATGTAGCTTCATCAGTAGAACAGCATAACGTTCCGTTTCCAAAGACGTACTTCGGATGCGATGAACACTAACAAAGGCTTTTGAATTAAAAGGGAGTCCGTAGGTCTCATATAGAGCTCTCCATCCTCGGGAACTAGGATTCATCCACAAGCAAAACTGATAAACAGGCTGGAGTGTTCACTACTGAGGCTTTGATTACTCAGGCTTTTAGAACAGGTTAACTTCTATTGTAGTAAAAATTAGCTTTATAAAGGTAGGCTACTTGGTTGTAACACTGAGTCTACACTCTCTGTCCAAAAAGAGACCGAACTTTTCGAAAATAGAAGAAACTAGTGGCACAACCTGTTGTATCGTCAAAACACACTGTCTAGTGACAGTGTGTTTTGACGTTTGACCGTTTGACCGTTCGTCACGATATTCATGCCGTACCCGACGAATTCTCGCTATCAATCACTTCAAAACTTCGAGATAAAACTCACCTTTGACCGTTTGGCCAGGCGGAACGAATTAATGCCCTTGGAATCGTAGAAAGAAATCAGCATTGTCTTTACTTTTGACTTCTCCAATCGACTTTTTGTCGGATGCCCCTCTTCTTGTGGTCTCCACTCTGGTGCTTTGTTTCGGGCTCATACTCAAAACACCACGTTTCATCATTAGTAACGATCGTTTCAAAGAAGTGTCTGTGTCCTTACGAGCAGTTTTAATGAGGTCCTTGCAGTGTTCATTTCGATACATTTTTCGGTCGTCGGTCAACTTGTGGGGAACAAATGACGAATTCAATTTACGAAGTCGAATCTCTCTGTCAAAATGTTTTGCACAGTTCATTTTTGAATCCCCAATTCATCTTCAATCAATCTCACGGACAATTTCGGGTTTTTTTTGAAGAAATCACGCACTTTTTGGATGTTAACTTCGCTCAGTCCAGTTTTTGGACGGCTCGGCTTTTCGTCGTCCTCAAGCGTCTCACGACCACTTTCAAATCGCTTAAACCACTCGTAAACTTGAGTACGGGATAAGCATTCATCACCGTATGCTTTTTGAAGCATTTGATGCGTTTCGGTAAAACGTTTACCAAGGTTAACACAAAAGTCAATCGCTGCTCTCTGTTTGAAACTCATTTTCCGACCGTTCCTCAAAACACACTGTCACCCTTCGCACTATAACTCGGCTTCTAATGAAACAAATCTCACAAACAGTTGACACAACACTAATGAAGGTTTCCGCTTTCGACAACAAAAAGATACAAGTGGCAGCACTAGTTTCTTCTATTTTGGGATGTGACAACATAAATGTTAAAAAGGTAAACATTATCCTTAGGCATAAATTACAATTCTTTACAAATATCATTAATAAATCCTTTGAACATGGTAAATTTATAGAACACCTAAAGACTGCTTCAGTTGCACCGTTATTTAAAGGAGGAAACAAAAATGAAATCAAAAATTACAGACCAATATCTATACTATCAACAATCTCAAAGGTTATTGAAATTCTGATTAAAAAAAACGCTTAAATAGCTATTTAAATACAATATCATTTTACGTTACTAATCAATATGGGTTCAGATCCGGAGGCAATACTGAAAAAGCGCTACTCGAGTTTCATAAAAAAAGTCTATAGTAGAATAAATGAAGGAATGCACAGGCAGCTGTTTTTCTTGATATGTCTAAAGCGTTCAACTGTGTTCATCATGATCTATTGCTATTAAAAATATCCAAATACGGCATCAGAGGAATTACTAATGACTGGTTCAGATCCTATCTGAATAATAGAAAACAATATACCAGCTATGATATATTTAAAAGCACAAAAAACATAATAAAATACGGAGTCCCACAAGGGTCGGTACTAGGACCCATCCTAATCATAATATATGTTAATGATCTATGGAAATACAAACTTTTTGTCAAACTGATATCCTTTGCTGACGATACGGCTTTGGTATACACCGAAACAACCCTTGAAAATCTAAAAAATCGGATTAATAGCGATATGTTAAAACTAAGTAAATGGTTTAGCGATAACGGATTTGACATTAAAACGACAAAACGAGATATACGTACTTTACATTAACAGACAAATTAGATCATAGTATAACTATAAAATAGCATGAAAGGAAATGTAGTGATACTCTAAATTGTAAGTGTAGCTTAATCAAAAAAACAAAAACCGTCAAGTATTTGGGCCTCCATATCGATAGCAATTTGAAGTGGAACTCCCACACCACTTTCTTAACAAATAAGTTTAGGGTCATAATTAACAGAATATATTATGTTAAAAAAATTTGTAAATGCATTCTTAAGATGTTTATACTATTCCTGGGTAAATTCTTCACTGCAATATAGCATTACCTGTTGGGGAGGAGACTATTGTAATAATCTGCTTCCATTAATAAGAACACAACACACAATAATTAGAGCCGTAACTACTACCTACTTCGCACATTCAACCAATGATCTGTATATCGTTCATAATAGTCTACCATTTCATAAACTATATCTATATGGCTGGCTGTTATATGTAAAAAGAAACACTGAAAATTTCTTGGTATATAAATGTAGTCTATGGATTGCGCTGCGATCGAAACACGCTGGAAGTACCTAAGGCAAACAAAGAAATTTTTCATAAATCTTTCGAGTACATTGAGGCGAGTAGCTATAATAAAGTTCCGAATGAAATTAAATCCATAACCTCAGAATATGTATTCCGAAAAAGATTGAGAAAGGGATTAAAGAATGTTGACAATTATTTGAAACGTATAGTATATGACATCATTATAACTCATATATCATAACCAATTAAGGTATTGATTTACAAATTGGTTCATTCAATTAGGAATTAAAATATCAACATGCACATTATTATAACTGGTAAGGGAGCCCTCTCAGATGCGGTCCCCGTGCTCTCAGTGTCTGTTTTAAGCTAATTACTTTTCTAGTAACCAGTATGGCTACGGCCCTTGGTTACCCATATTTGCATTAACTAACTTACATTACTCTAAACCAATTACTTATCATAACTTTGAAACCATTCGAAATATATTATATTCTGCTTGCATATATGAGAAAACTTTTTATTAACCATAATAAGTGTTAGTACCAACAGAAATACTTGAATTTTATTTGGTAACATTGTACTGTGCATTGAATTGTATTGTGAAATATTGCCATAATTATACAAGTTGAATAGTATAACAGTATAATAGTTGAATAGTATATATGTATAATTTGTATACGTGATGTGAATAATAAACATTAATAATAATAATAATAATAATAATAATAATATTTTCTAAAAGTTCGGTTTCTTTTTAGACAGAGGGTATACAAGATCCCTTTAACAAAAACAATCTCTATTTAAAATATTAATTTGTGAATAGTATAGTTTATTCGTTAGCCTCTATAGCAGGGGTGTTCAACCCGTCGATCGCGGACTGATTTTTGGTCGATCTCTTGTGTATTCCTCCTTACTTACAAATTTAATTAAAACTGAAAACATAATATTTTATTTGTCATTATTTTGTATTATTTTTAATTCGCTATAAGTGTATTGCTATTCTTTATTTATTTTTCATTAAAATTGTCAAATCAGTAATTTTCTTATTCCGGGTAAATGAATTAATTTGGATCCGTGGAAGTCAAACAGCGAGCCGAGTGAATACGATTATAAGCAAAGTGTAAAAACTCGATTGTAGCTTAAATATTAAATATTCCAAAGCACATTACATCGATTTTTTACTTAGGTTAAGTCCCATGTGAATATTGTAAAAAAATAAACTTTGTTTGTCTCGGTATAGTTTGTATTAGATGTTTTTTGTAAATAACTCTTTTCAAGCTAACTGTATATACTGATTAATAAGAAAATGTTAGTGTGCTAAAAACAAAGGCAATGTTTTTTGTCGCCGAAGCTCTACATGGCGGCATTAGAAAGATTGTTATTGAAACTTGCATGTATGAGAAAGGTTTGCAGGCTCCAAGTGTAAACATCTCCGAAGTCAGTCAGAAAGAGTTCAAACAACTTTCCGATGGCTGGCAACTTACAATCAAAAGAAAGCAGAGGAGAACAAAAGACGTGCCAAACTTGAAACCTAAGATGAAATACTCATACCGATTCTTTGGGGGTTGCCAAACTTCATGTGAGGTCTCAGAGGAGGCCTATTGAAAAGGGACTGAAGCAAGCAGAAGGAGTTCCAGTTCCAGAATTGCTATCAGAGAGGAGGCCGCCCGGTCTAGAGTCGCCGTCAGAGAGACTGCTCGGATCCACGTTGCTCGAGAGTGGAGTTTCCCGCTTCCAGAAAGGAGCTTCTAGAGAGAGAGAGAAACTACTTGTAGGCCGCAGACAATGTTTCAAATTGCCGAAAGAAAGTTCCAATTGCCGGAGAAAAGTTTCCAGGCCAGGTTAATGTCAGACATTCACCAGTGTGTTGTGTTTTCATTACAATTTGATGAATCAAAAGACTTCACTGATATTGTTCAGTTAATGGTATTTATTCGCATGGTATTTCAAGATTATTCAAGTAAAGAACTTTTGATAATTATGCAATTATTGGGAAGAATTAAGGGAGAAGACATTTTTTCGGCATTTGATGAATTTGTGAAACAACACAAACTTCCGCTTTTTAAACTTGGGTCTATTACTACTGATGGTGCTCCTGCAATGATAGGTAATAAATCAGGCTTCATTTCATTATGTAAAAACGACGACAAATATCCAGATTTTTTAACGTACCACTGTATTATTCACCAACAAGTACTGTGTAGTAAAAGATTAAACACAAAAGATGTTTTGGATATTGCATTTAAAATTGTAAATTCTGTTCGAGGAAAAGCCCTGCAACCGCGGTTATTTAAATTACAGGCAGATGATGATAGGGAACTTCTGTTGTACAATAATGTCCGCTGGCTCAGCAGGTCAATTTTTAGAAAGATTTCTTGTATTAATTAACGATATAAAATTTTTTCTTGATGAAAAAGGAGATATTTATTCACAATTGAGTGATAAAAGATGGTTGTTACACTTATAATTTTTAGTAGATTTCTGTACGAAATTAAGCAATTTAAATTTAGAGTTACAAGGTAGAGATAAAAATTTAATTGACATGTTAAGTGCAATAAAAACTTTCCAACAATACTTACTTTTATTAAAGAAAAATAAAAATGACCGCGAATTTAGACATCTCCCATATTTATTAAAATTTTTTGAACAAAATCAAGAAATGTTTCGCTATGATTTAAAATAATTTATTCGTGAAATAGAATTAGTTGAGGAAGAAATAAATGAAAGATTTAAAGATTTTAATAAAGCTGAAATGATTGTATCTTTTATCAATAATCAATTTCAAGAAAACTTGAACATCACAGAAATTTCAAATAAAATTAGTGGGCTGTTTGTTATAAACCAAGCTGAAGTAGAACTTGAGATGATAAACATTCAGAAGAGTTTACATTTAAAATCAATAAACAATGGAAGTCATTTGGAAGTATGCACATGAAAAATTCGCAATATTAACTGATATTGCGCGAAAAATTCTGTCGTGTTTCGGATCGACAAACTTGTCAGAATCCGCTTTTTCAAATATGACCGTCATAAAAAATCAATTAAGAAACCAAATTGCAAATGATCATTTGGATGATTGTCTGCGATTGGCCACTTCTTCATATCAACTTGACTATGAAAATATGGCGAGGTCCAAACAATGCCAAATTTCACATTAACTTTTTTTTTCTTTGTTTTTAATCAACCAACATTTCCTGTAACTTGTGAGTTTGTAATTAATCTGTTGTTTTTTCTAACTTTGGTTTTCCAAAATAGAGAAATAAATATTTTATTCCAATATATATATATATATTTTTTTTTTTTTTTTGCTGTATTAAAATATTTATTGTATTAAAATAATTAAAAGTGATAAATAAAGTTTTAAATACACAAATAAAGTTTTTAGTTGTGTATTTTTTTTAGTTGTTTATTTTTAGTTGTTTATTTGTGCGTAATCAGATATCAGGTTGGGGAACGTGATCTTTATAAGAGAGTAGATCGCCGAATAACTTTTTATAGAAAAGTAGCTCGCATAGTAAAAAAGGTTGAACACCACTGCTCTATAGTGAGTGCCCTTTGATTGGAAATATTTAGATTCAAATCCCGTCTGCAAAGAGTGAGATGCTAGTCACATTCGGTGGAAGTTTTTTTTTTCATTAATTTATTTCATTTTTTTTTTTTTTTTTTTCAGATAAGTAAACCGGCAAGCAGAATACATGCAATTCGCAGTCATAAGTTTTAATAGGAATAAAGAGGACCACTTTATTCTAATAAAATTAAGTTTAGAAAAGCCAAGGGCATTTGGCTGATTTTGAGTCATATTTGTCTATAAGAACTAATGACAACAATAAAAGTTTATTTAAAATATATTAAAATAAATTACTAAATTTTAGAACATTTTTTAATAAATATTCATTTAAAAACACACCTCTATTTTTAATATAATAATAATGTAAAAATACTACTAGGAGGATAAGCATTTTACATAGATCGAGTTGATTGATGGATAGATTGCGATTCAAGATGGCGTAAGATGAATACCGGCATGATGGTTGTTGTTGCGAAGAATGTTTTTGATTTCAGTGGTGATTAGTGAGTTTTAGATTTTGTGAATCTTCTTTCATAGCGGAATACGAGGTAAGACTTTGACTTTTGAATGCAATTTTCCGGCTTCTCTTAAACATGAACAGTTTAAGTCCCGACGACTTTGTCCAATCTCTGGATAAGAAGCTGGCGCTCGACCTCCTCAAAAAACTGTTGAAGAAATTTGAGGTCGAGTGGCCAGGGTTTCTAAGCCTATATTCAGCGATAGATGACTCCACAGAAGGGGACAACGCAACACCAGGGGAAGAAGGGAAGATGAACCTGATAATCTCTGCTCCCACACCAAGACGATACGGAAATTCACGCTCGAAAAAAGCGAAAAACAGCGGAGACTCAGATAAACGAGGGGATGGAAGATGCCCCAACAATGACCTCCCCACACCCAACAATGAAAACGTTCCTCCAATTGTACTACGGGAAAAAGAACGATGGACGGCCCTCAGGCCTATTATGCAAAACCACTAAATTGCCTATTCATGGAAAAAAACGTAGACGACGGAGTTAAAATCCAGCCTGCCACAGTAAGCGACTACAGACTCCTCACAAAAACCATGGATGAGTTAGATATTAAATATCATACTTACTCACTGAAGTCGGAGAAAAACCTAAAAGTTGTACTCAGGGGAGTAACAGAAAACATCTGCAAAGATGAAATTACTGAAGACCTCCACGATCTCCCACCTGTCAAAGTCAGCAGAATGTTACGAGCCGACAAGAGTCCTGAGCCCCTAGTACTCGTAGAGATACCCAACACACACAAGAACATATACAACATAACAACGATCTGTGGTTTGAAAATCACAACTGAACCACTAAGGAAAAAAGCCTCGTCGGGCCAGTGCCACAGATGTCAGAAGTACGGACACGCACAGAAACTCTGCAGAGCAGACTATAAATGCCTCAAATGTGGGCAAAACCACCCCACAGCAACCTGCTCAAACCCAGGATCTCACCAGCCAAATGTGCGAACTGTGGGCGACCCCACCCGGCAAACTACAGAGGCTGCAGTCACTACCCTAAGAACAAAACAGACAACAAAAGGAAACAGATCTCTCAACCCTGCCCACAGGCACCAGAGTCGACGGCTCCCCAGTTGCCTGACACGCAACAAAAGACAAAATACCAGCTCTCACAAATGAAAAATACCAACAATCTGGAAAGCCACCGTTGAAGCAGGACATACGCCGAAGTAGCCCGCTCATCCAAAGATATCCACCAGGACTAAATTTTTCCAAACATGACAATAGTCATCACAGCCTCATTGGTAAACATGCTTCAAGACTTCAGTAAGTCAAACCCTTCGCCAAACTCACAAAAAGATTTCTAACTCAAACCATCTTATCAATGCTTGTTAATGAACAAAACTAGATTACTCCCAGACTCACTACAGATCGCCGCTTGGAACGCCAATGGCCTAAAAAACAAGACACTGGAGCTTCAAGAATTCTCTCACAGATACAACCCTGACATCATCCTAATTAATGAAACTCATCTAAGACCTGCAGACAATCGAAAACTGAGGCTACACACTGTATAGAAATGACCGACTGGACTACAGAGGAGGTGGTACAGCCATATTTATCAGGAATTGCATCAGGCACAATGGAATACTCACCCTCCCCCAACCTCCAGCCTAGAACTTACCGGTGTCGAAGTCCACACAAACTCAACTGGAAGGCTTAAAATCTACGCAGCCTACAACTCCCCCGCTAAGACCCTGCTATTTTCTGACTTGGATGCTATACTAGGGATAAATGAATCCATCATCGTCGCTGGGGACTTAAACTCCAAACATCCCTCCTGGAACAGCAGAACCACAAATAAAAATGGCCGTATCCTCTTCAGCTACACAGGATTAAACAACGCTGTCGTAACAGGACCCACCGAACCAACCCACCACAGCCGACATCGTAGACATCGCCATCCTACACAACATCAAATACCAGAACAGAATTCAATCACTGAACGAATTATCATCACACCACAACCCAATCCTACTTCACTTAAGGAACAAAGACCAGCTACCTCCTCCCCAATCGTCCATTGTCTGGGAGAAACTTAGGAAAGGGCTACCAGAACACATTGGTCCGGTTCCCCATATAAGCCAAGGAAGAAATAGACACGCAATAAAGAACCTCACCAATCAAATCAATAAAGCCATAACAGCAGCCACAGTATCCACGATTACCCACAAACAAAACCGTCTCCCGGAAGAAATCATGGACTTAATAAGGAAGAAAACAGACAAAGAAAAAGATATCACAACACTCGTATTCCCCAGGACAAAACAGCCCTCAACAGATTAAACAAATCTGTACGAGAAGCTCTCCAGAACCACAGGAATCAACAATGGGACAACAAGTTCATCTTCATCTCCACAGCAGATAATTCCATATGGAAATTTCTAAACAACCTCAGGAACAAGCGCAAATCCCTCCCCCATCTGCAAGCAGAACAGCACCTTGCATACACAGATACTGACAAAGCCGAAGCCATAGCAAGAAACCTAGAGAAACAATGCAGTCCTGCATATGAGAACCTAAACATCAGCCATGTATACAAGATCCATCGTAAAGTCAGGTTCACAGTAAATCGTCCCGATGACAATCCAAGCCCTATAATACCTGCCGAAATAATCGGCATTATCAACCATCTCAAGATCAAAAAAGCCCCAGGTCCTGACGACATCACTAAAAAGGTCATCAAGGCACTACCACGCAAAGCCATAGCACATCTGGCAAACATCATAAACTCCATCCTCAAATGGCAGTACTTCCCCCAGTCATGGAAAATAGCTGACATCATCCCAATTCACAAACCCACACCTACCTGAAAATTACCGTCCCATCAGCCTGCTATCCAACTTAGGGAAAATAGCAGAGAAAATCATCCTCATCAGACTCCAAGATCATGTCAACCAATTAAATATCATTCCACAAGAACAATGTGGCTTCAGTCAAAATCACAGCACCACCCAACAGATCCATAGACTGGTAGAATACATCACCACAGGATTTAATTGGAATCAGACACAGGAGCCGTCTTCCTAGTCATCAAAGGCCTTCAATAAAAATCTGGCACCAAGGCCTCCTCTACAAACTTATCATCGCTAACCTTCCACTAAACATGATACACCTGATCAAATCATACCTCTCAAACAGGAGGATGCAAGTTAAAATCAATGAAACAGTCTCAACCCAACGGAAAATCCTCCCTGGAGTTCCTCAAGGATCACTGCTAGCCCCGATCCTGTTCAACATCTACATGGCAGACATCCCTCAAAATCCTCTCACATCCACCATCGCCCTTTATGCAGATGACACGGCTATACTAGCCAGATCCCGCCAACCACATCTCGTAACCAAAAAACTACAAGACACCATCCTGAATCTAAAAAAATGGTTTACAGACTGGCGACTACAATTAAACCCAGAAAAGCACAACGATACTCTTCACAAGAAGACGAGCATCCCCCAAAGGAGACATCACCCTGTTCAACTCTAAAATTTCCTGGAAAACTGAAGCTAAATACCTCGGAATACTTCTCGATAAACGATTATGCTTCAACAGCCACATCAAGAGCACATGCACCAAAGCTTCAAAAGTTATCGCCCAGCTATACCCCTTGATTAACAGACACAACAAACTAAACTCAAGAAACAAAATTCTACTCTACAAGACAGTGATCCGTCCCACATTCATATACGCCTCGCCAGCCTGGAGCCATACCTCCACGACAAACATCTTCAAGATACAAAGACTACAGAACAAGTGCCTGCGAATGATACTGGACACCCCGTGGTTCATCAGGAACGCCCAGATCCACCGGGACATAAATATCCCCTACATCTCTCCACTACTACGCTCCCTAGCAGAAAAGTTCTTTATGAAGACATCTACGCATCCAAACCAGCTAATACAACCAGCCGGAAACTATGACGGTAATGACCACTGGAAACATAAAAGACCGAAAGCCATCCTAACACTCAACGACGAATAACCACTTCTGCCCACTGAGGGCGAGCTAAAATAGCTCACAAATCTCTCCCATTACTGCTCCCGAAACAGACAACAGGGAATATGAAAAGCGTCAAGCTTCACCCTCTGCGCCATATATGTCCTGCGTCCTGCATTTTACATACGTAGATCCATATATGTTGTCTGCTCCTGAACATCACTGGAACATGAACTTGTTTAGCATCTTAGTATAGTGAAAGTTGGAGTTGGGACTGTCCAACCGCGAAGAATTTCATGTAGATACTTTGAATTGGATTTTTTTTTCAGTTACTTTGCTGTAAGCAATCGACATTATTTATTTCTGTCAAAATGGTTTTTATTGATTTTGCTATTATTTATCAGTTTATTTATTTTATGAAAGTTGAGAATAGTTGGATTTAGAACGAGGCAACTAAGGCCATGAGACCAACTTCTTAATTCTGTTAATTGATCCTTTTTCGCACCGGTTTGTTTGGTTGCTTTGAGACGAGGATGTAAATATCCAAGCGGAGGTAAAAACCATCGTACCCTTACGTAGGAGCCTGGCTACAATGAAAAGCCTTTATAAATAATCTTTTGAATTAGAATCCTAGTGTTTTGCTCTTTCTTTTTGAAAAAAAAAACTGGCCACCGCTCGTGTAACGTTATTCTTCTGACTGCACTATGGATGTGAATAAGCATTATGTTTGTGTTGTTACCTGCCTGACTTATTCGAGGGTACTGCCTTTCTGGGGAATAAGGGTTAAATTTCATTTCCATTTGAACCAAGGAAAGCGAACAGTTCCCCTGCTTGGTTGAGACAAAACTTTTCGAAAATTAGCAGATATTATTTCACCATTAGAAAAGTGGTTACCGAACTGAAGTAATGAAGATTCGAACATGAAATCAGGATGGTACAAAAAATCTATTGTTAGCTATAATAATAGACGATATTCGGAAGAGAATCCTGAGCAAGTGCATGGCTTCTAAACTACATATAGCTAGCACATTCAACTGAAATTTTCGTTTTCTTTTATTAGCTTGACCTGCTTATCACTTTTCTCATGACAGATTAATATCAGCTAATAACCGAAAAAGTTCCAAAGGACTGCCCTGGTAATGAAATCAGCCAGTCCCGGCATTTTGCTCATCATTCTTCCAGCACAAATCACGTCATCGATTGGGGATAAAGCTAGCATGCCTTATCTTGAAGAAAACTTCCTTTTCATGTCATGTCAAAGAATCCACTACCTTCATTCACTCACGATGCTCCCTCAACAAAAACCAAGGTCTTATCTTTAATCTCTGGAAGTCAATAATTAAATTCCCAACATAACTGCGTTCAACTCTTCGCTTTTTGATTATTAATACTTAAAGAGTTTATCTCCGTTTCGTTTTTTTTTATTATCTGTATTCAATTTGTAATCCTTACTAATTCTACTCCTATGAAGATACTGCTCGTCCACTCTAACAAAAGTGGTCGGTATTTTATTATTATTATTTTGGTTTTTGTTATGATGGATTAACAATTAATAAATCTTTTATCATAAACTCATGGTCGTAAAAATCACAATAATAATTATTATTTTGCTGTGCAATAGCAGAAATAATGTTTATCAAGAAGTCATTAAAGTATGGACACATGAATTATTAACTATTAGTATTTATAAAAATTAAGTGGATATTAAATCCAGCATAATTTAACTATTATTATCATGTGAAACCTCCAGGGAGTACAAAGACTCATCGAGGTTGAGTGTGCCAACAGCAACGATTGTTCCCCTTCCAACTACGTTGGAAGGGGAACAATCGTTGTTCCACAGAATCGTGGTGGATTGAGGTTTTTATACGAATCCTGTCTGTGAAAGGTTGTGAGTGGGTTAAGAGTTAGACAATCCGTAAACCCTGTTCTAGACTACAGATTTGGAACTTTTTTTTTTAAGACACTGCTTGCCTCTGATAGGGCAAGATTTTCGTCACATCAGGAGACGAAAATCGTTCACCACCAAAGGCAGATGATTCATAAAGATTTTCATAAACTATGTCACAGTGAAATCCGAACTCAGAATCTTTTGGTTTGGAAGTAAGTACGCTATAGGCCAACGAGGCAGATAGCGTGTGTGTGTACTGCAATATGTGCCGGTGTTGTTTCGCTATTAGTACTAGAAAGTCGTGACTTACTTTTTTTTTATGCTGAAAATTTTCAGTAACTGTACTGTACGTAGTGTCTCAGATTTAATGTTTTATTATGAGAATTTTATGTATAGCCATTAGAAGTTCAGTTACTGGCATGTATTAGGCCGGCTGCCCTCCAAATTGTATTGAGACAATTCTTCTGCTGCTTTTCGAGTTTTGATAAAGGATTGTTTGTAGGTTTATATAGACTTTTGGGGGTGGGTTATTTGAGTTACGGCTATGAAGCTAGTATATTATGTCTGTTAGTTGATTGTTATTATAGCCTGTTTGCGTGAGATGAAAAACTCAAGTTTCCTAGAAGAAAACATATGAAACCGATTGACCCACCTTCACTTGCACATTTAAAAGGATTGAAAGACTTTTGGTCTGTAGCTATTCTGCATTTATTCTTCATTTATTCATCTATTCTTCAGTCCGTAGCCACTTCGAGCTTTCAGCAAGAGGTTTGGTGATCTGATTTACACCGACAACGATAATCAACTACGACTTAAAATTATTCAGATTTTAATTGATGGGGGACTTCCATTAAATGAAAAATTTCTATTCTTATTTGAAGAAATATATAAATGAGCAAGAAAACATCTAACAACCGATAATATCCCACCAATTAATAAAGGATTTCAAAGTAGCATATTCGAATATTCTGTTCAAAGATATACGAAGGATACATGATAAATAATAATACAATATTTTGGAAAGTATAACATCAATTAAAATTTAAGGAAATATTTCTAAATCTTGATAATACTTTTTTTTTCTTTCAAATCACTGATGATGCACCATTTTGTTATTTGTATATGAAAAATATATATAAGATCATCTGGGAGGTTTGGGTAGAACTTCGAGAATACTACAGCGAGTTATTAAGTTGTAATAACAAAAATTTAAGTGGCGAGCTTTTGAAACTGTGAGAATAGCGAAATTTTCAATAAAGCTAGAAATCAGTCTGGATAAACTGATTCCTTTAGAGCGCTCCTTCTACCTTTAGCTGTAGAGCGCTCTTTCTCGCAAAGCATAGAATATATATATATATATATATATATATATATATATATATATATAGAAAGTATTTTACCTTGAGTATAATAATTGTTAAAGATCTTTAACATTTATTATACCCAAGGTAAAATACTTTCTATATTTATATCTCCTCCTGAGATTTTTATCTAATAAGGTTAAAACACCTTGTGGTAACTTGTTCTGGTAAAATACTTATAAGCTCTGTATTACTAAAATCTTGATGAATGTTGTGTTCGTCAGGTAGTGATTTTCTAAGATGGCGGCTCGCGTGTTAGTGTTTCGTGTCGTGTATTATTGATGGTGAATTGTGAATTTGACTGATATGTTTTTAGAGATTTATGCTTATTCATTAGTAATATCAGTTAATTACTTGCTGCCATAAATAGGCACTTTATTTTCCATACTGGTTTATCCAGGTAAGTCAATTGAATTTACAAGGGCGATGCGCTAGGCCTACTGCCGCTAGTATCGCCATTCTTGTATTTCATATCGCCACATCTTATTGCTCGTAGACACCTTAGTGTGTCTACAGGATTTGCTAGTGGATCCTCAAAAGTCCACAGGATTATCTTTACCTGCTCGGAACACCTGAGCAATCGCTACTCTGTCTGCATCCGTGACTTAACACATTTCCAAATATTGTCATGGCAAAACCTCTGAATGAGGCTAAATTCGAGGAAGTTTACTTTGAATTCCTCAGACTGGGAAAGCTGCTGAGTGATAATTGGCCAGGAAAAGTCAAGCTCTTCGACACATTCCCTCCCACAGCAGTCACAGAGGATAATATGGTTGACATGAGTGAAGAGCCCATAACTCAGACACAATCAGATTTAGCACATTCCCCAAGTATGGAAGATGCTACATCCCAAGACAGCAGTTATTATACCTTGGTAACTGATACCGAGTTCCAATTAGTGAAAAAGAAAAGGAAAATCTCCACCGAGTGGAAGAACCCAAAACATCAGGGATAGAAGCACTCAATGGTCCCAAAGAAAAGATTCCACCAGTCATATTAAGGGATAAAGAAAAATGGATCCCTATCTCATCAGCCCTAAGAGAGCAAAACATCTCATTCTCATGGGCTAAAAACACAGATGAGGGAGTTAAAATACAACCCTCTACTGTCTCGGATTACAGACAGATGACCAGATTTATGGACAAAGCTAGCGTCCCATACCACACCTTCACTTTACCTAGCGAAAAGAACCTGAAAGTTGTTCTACGTGGGATAGCTGAAGGTATCACTCCTGAAGATGTGTCCACTGATCTCTCCAGACAGGGTCTGTCCCCAGTTAAAGTGAGCAGAATGCTCAGAGCAGATAAAAGACCAATGCCTTTGGTGCTGGTGGGAATAAACAGCACACAAAAGCAGATCTATGAACTGACTGTAGTATGCGGTCTCAAAATTACAACTGAGCCTCTAAGGAAAAGAGCATCTGCAGGTCAGTGTCATAGATGCCAAAGATTTGGACATGCCCAAAAATTATGTAAGGCAGCCTACAGGTGCTTGAAGTGCGGCGAGGGACACCAGACCAACTCTTGCACCAAACCTCGCACAACTCCAGCATGCTGTACAAACTGCACAGGACCTCACCCCGCCAACTACAAGGGATGTCTTTCCAATCCAAAAAACCGAGGACCAACAAAAGTAAATCTTGCTCTGCCACGTAACAACGTTTTAAGCAACCAAACAAATCGTCTTCCAGTCCGAAACACCTTGCCTTCTACCTCACAAGACGGAACAACCATGACTAAAACATATGCTGAGGCTGCAGGAACTAAGCCTCCTACATCTCTCGAGCTATAAAGCTCCAACATAACACCCGTTTTAACAGCCTCACTTGCCACTATGCTGCAAGAATTCAGCAAGACCCCTCAACATCTTCCAGAAAGAGATTCCTGCAAAGCACTCAAAACATTATAACAGCCATCTGTCATGAGTAGTAAATTCAAACCAAAAGCTCTTAAGATAATAGCATGGAATGCAAATGGATTGATGAACAAGATTTTGGAACTACAAGAATTTTCAACTCGTCTCAGTGCTGATATCATCTTGATTGGTGAAACACACCTAAGACCAGCTAATAACCCAAAAATCCGTGGATACACATGTACAGAAACGGCAGAATTGACACAAGAGGTGGAGGCACAGCCATATATATAAAGAGTTATTTGAATCATAACACAATAGACAAGCCCAAAACAGTAAACCTGGAGGTGACCGGTGTGGAGGTACATACCTTCAAAGCCGGGAGTCTCAAGATCTATGCTGCATATAACCCTCTAAGCATTCCTCTGCTGACAACAGATCTGGACTCCATACTTGGGCCAAATGATTCCATAATAATAGCAGGAGATTTCAACTCAAAACACACTTCTTGGTACAGCTCATCTACTAACACCAAAGGCCACACACTTTTCAACTATGCAATGCTCAACTCTGTTGTAGTGGCTGGCCCTACTGAGCCCACCCATTTCAGCCCTTCGGGTGGCGCGGATGTGCTGGACATTGTCATCTTTAAAAATTTAAGATACCAATTCAAATTGGAATCAGTCAACGAATTATCTCCTGACTACAGTCCCATAGTGCTTAATCTATGTTCATCAGATCAATTCTCTCCTCTGCACACATTCATACCATGGGATAAGTTAGCCAAGGTTCTTCCCGATCATATTGGTCCGGTACCCAATATCAGTAAAAAGGAAGAGATTGACACAGCAATAAATAACTTAACTATACAAATTCAGAAAGCAATTGAATCAGTAAGACAATCCACTGTCTTCAACCCAACTAACCGTATCCCTGAAGAAATCATGGACCTAATCAGAGCAAAAAATAAAGCCAGGAAGAGATACCATAATACCAGAGCCCCACAAGATAAAAAAGTATTGAACAATCTAAACAGGCGGGTCCGAGAAGCTCTTCAAAAACACAGAAACCATCAATGGGAAGCCAAATTGGCTAACATCAGTACTGAAGATTATTCTGTATGGAAATTCTTAAGAGCAATCCGCACCAAAAAGCAACTCATACCCCCTATCCAAACCTAGAAAGGGACAGTTCACGAAGATGAAGAGAAAGCCGAAGCTCTAGAGATAACCTAGAATCTCAACGCAAACCATCGTATACTAATTTAAATATCAACCTTATGTACAAGATTCATCGTCATGTTAGGTCAACCTTAAGACAGAACACTGTCAACTCTGAACAAATCACTCCTACAAATCCAACAGAAATGATAAATATCATCTCCCATCTAAACAATAAAAAAGCTCCAGGACCGGATGGCATAACTAACAGAATAGTTATGCCATCCGGAATAAAACTACTTCCAAGAAAGGCCATAGTCCATCTCGTCAACATTACAAATGCCATCTTTAGATTCCAGCATTTCCCTTCTACATGGAAAACAGCCACAATCATACCACTGAAGAAGCCAGGAAAAAATGCTCACCTTCCTGAAAGCTACAGACCCATAAGCCTATTATCCAGCCTCGGAAAGGTGACAGAGAAAGTGATCCTCTCAAGATTCCAAGCAGAAACAGATAAGTTAGGAATTTTGCCTAACGAACAGTTCGGCTTCCGTAGGGCCCATAGTACAGCCCAACAAGTGCACCAGCTGGTAGAAATCATTACTAAAGGTTTCAACTGGAAACTCAATACAGCTGCCGTCTTCATCGACGCAGAGAAGGCGTTTGATAAAGTATGGCATCAAGGTCTTCTCTACAAACTGATAAAATTTAATTTTCCAGTCAGGCTAATAAAAGGTAATACATTCTTACCTGAAAGACAGATATATGCAGGTCAGGGTAGGCGAAACGGTTTCGACCAGACGCAGGATCTCGGCAGGCGTACCTCAAGGATCTCTTCTGGCGGCACCTCTACTGTTTTCAATCTATGTAGCAGACATCCCTCTGAACCCAAGAACAACATTCACTGCATTATATGCAGATGATACAGCACTGATCGAAAGATCACTGAGCCCAAAACTGGCAACTAAAAGACTACAAAATAGCATACACACTTTAGAAAAGTGGATGGCAGACTGGAGGATCCAAGTTAACCCCCAGAAAAGCTCAGCCATACTGTTTACTAGAAAGAAAATCCATACCATGGAGGATATTTATTTATTGGGAGTAAAGATTCCATGGCAGACTGAAGTTAAATATCTTGGAGTGATTCTTGATAGTAAACTCCTATTCAACAAACATATTAGTTACATTACCTCAAAGACATCCAACGTCTTAGCACAGCTCTACCCTATGATCAACAGACAAAGTAAACTGGACAATTTACAAGATGGTAATTAGACCGGTTATCACTTACGCATCCCCAGCTTGGAGCCACACCGCAAATTAAAACATTCTAAAACTTCAGAGATTACAGAATAAGTGCCCAAGGATGATTCTGGATGCCCCCTGGTTCATAAGAAACACCCAGATCCATAGAAAAGTTAATATCCCTTATATCTCTTCCTTTCTCATAAATCTAGCTGAGAAGTTCTTTACCAAGACAAGTAACCATCCAAACCCGTTAATCAAGGAAGCTTCGGAATATAATGAAGAAAAAATCAACAAATATAAAAGACCAAAATCTATTTTAAGTTCAGCTGAACGCGCAACTAACTTCACTGCCCTCAATGGGCGAGCACATAGCTCACAAACACTCCATCCAACGCTCTTCCGTTACAAGACAAAGGGGAATATGAAAAGCAATTTTGCTTCCCCCATCTAGCCAGAAGTGTTATGTTAACTGTTAACTTAAATGGCGAGATGGACGTCAGTCCCTTGGACTTTTATCCCTTCATCGCTAGATTGTGATTATCGATATGAGAAATTTTTTTGAGCGCATGGCTCGCCCGAATTAGGGGTGTGTAGAATCGTGTGAAGCGATGATCAGAGCTGCCTTCGGCCGTTTGTGTCTCCATCTGTCGTTTTCATCATAATTTGATGCATCACGAATGAGTTGGTTGGGGTGGAGTGATGCCTGGGCGAAGTACTTGGTTGCAGTCTGGTTGAGATATGAAGGTATGCCTGGCATGTTTCCGTCTTGGTGGAGGAGAGCATTTCTAACAAACCACGGGGCGTCGAAGATCATTCGGAGGCATTTATTTTGTAGTACCTGTAATCTTTTGATGTTGCTGGGGGAGGTGTGGCTCCATGCAGGCGATCCGTACGTTAATATGGGTCTGATGATTGTCTTGTATATTGTTAGTTTGTTTTCTGTACTGACTTTGCTTCTTTGGTTGAGTAGCGGATAGAGTTCAGCTATTGCTGAGTTGGCTTTGTTGCAGGCATGTGAGATGTGGGAGTTGAATCTGAGTCGGTTATCCAGTTTGATACCCAGGTATTTGACTTCTTTTTGCCATGGGATATCAGTGTTAAACATCGTGACTGCTCCGTGGTGGGTTGCTTTCCTTCTTGTGAATAGTATGGCAGTACTTTTGTCGGCGTTGACATCTATCCTCCATTTCTGAAACCATTCTTCAAGATTTGTTGCTGCGTCTTGTAGTCGTTGTGTGGCTAAGTGTGGCCTGAGTGATCTGGTCAGTATTGCCATGTCGTCTGCATAGAAGGCCGTGGTAGTTGATACTGTGTTTGGTAGGTCGGAGATGAAAATGTTGAAGAGTAGCGGCGATAGGAGGGAGCCTTGCGGGACACCTGCTGTGATGCTTCTCATGGAGGATCTGAGGCCACGTAGCTTAACTTGAAATTTTCGGTCTTTCAGATAGGATTTTATGATTTTTGCTAGATTTAATGGGTATTTTGCAGCTAATAGTTTGTGGATGAGACCTTTGTGCCATACTTTGTCAAAGGCTTTCGCCACATCCAGGAAGATTGCACCTGTGTGTTGTTTCCAGTTGTATCCAGTAGTTATGAATTCTATAATTCTGTGGACCTGTTGGGTTGTGCAGTGGCCTTTGCGAAATCCGAATTGTTCTTTTGGGATTAGGTCGATCTTGTCCGTTTCATTTTGTAGGCGGTTCAGAATTATCTTTTCCGCGATTTTTCCCAGATTTGATAGGAGCCTGATAGGTCTGTAGTTCTGGGGGAATTGAGGTGCTTTTTCGGGTTTGTGGATGAGGATTACATCTGCCTATTTCCAGCGAGTGGGGAAGTAGTTGAGTCTGAGCATTGCGTTGATGATCGCCACTAGATGCATAACTGTTTTATGGGGGAGTGCTTTTATGGTTTGGTTTGAAATCTCGTCAGGACCTGGGGCCTTTCTGTTGTTGAGGCTCTTGATGATTTGATGTACCTCCTTTGGTGTAGCATAGCTTGTATTGTCTTGGCTGCTGGTTTGATGGAGTGCACAGTGGACATGCCTGTGTATTTTTTCAATGAAGTGCAAGTCTGCATGCGCATAGTTGGGGCTGAATTACAGTTCCAGGGCATCCGCGAAGGCTTCTCCTTTCTCGTCGTCTCGGTAGGCCATGCCCCTTTCTCCCTGGATTGGCTGAATGTTGGGGCGGTCGCTGCGAAGGGCTTTCGTCATTTTCCACAATGAGTTGTCTTTGGTGTTTAAGGAGCTTAGCTTCTTCTCCCACAGCTGGTTTTTGTGATCTTTGATCGCATATCGAACAAGGTTTGTTGCCCTGTTTAGCTCTTGTCTATCCTAGGGGGATAGTGTTGTATGGTAACGGCGTCTGATCCTGTTTTTGCTGCGGATGAGTTTTAGAATCTCTTCTGGAAGCAGGTTGGCTTGAGCTGGAGTGATAACGGTGGAAGCTGCTGCTAGGCCAGCTTGGATTGTGCTTTCCAGTTTTCTGATCGTTGTATCTATTTCTTTAGGTGAGGAGATGGTTGGAACGGGTCCTGTGAGATTGCAGAGGATAGCGTTCAGCTTTTTGAAATTTGTGCAGGACTGCCTGGGGATGATTTCTGTTTCCCCTCCTAGGCTTAGTAGTACCGGATTGTGGTCGGAGCTTAGATCATTGACTACCTGTAACTGGAATTGGTGCGAGGTGTTCCTAAAAATGGCTATATCCAGCACATCAGGTCTTCCCAGCGGTCCATAGTGTGTTGGTTCGGCGGGACCTGCTATGATGATGTTTCTTTTCATAGCGAACGTGTGTAGGCTCTTCCCATTGTTGTTGGAGTTCCTACTGTTCCATGCAGGATGTTTGGCATTTAAGTCTCCCGCTACAATTGTTGCTTCGTTTGTGTCGAGGAGCTGTGAGAGATCCGAGGCTAGTAGTGGTTTGCCTGGAGGGTTGTAGACTGAATATAGCTTTAGGTTACCTGCATTGTTGGTGTGTATCTCAATTCCAGTTTCTTCCAGGTGTGTAGTCGTTGTCTTCTTGATCTCATTGTATCTTATGTCTTTTTTGACAAAGATAGCCGTTCCACCTCCTCTGGCATTGAGTCTGTCATTCCTTAGTAGTGCGTGGTTCCTTAGTTTGGGGTTGTCGCAGGGCCGAAGGTGCGTCTCGTTGATTAAGAGGATGTCTATTCTATGTCTTGCTGTAAATTCTTGTAGTTCCAGGAGTTTGTTGTTTAGGCCGTTGCCATTCCAAAATGCGATCTGTATGAAGTTGTTCGAACCAGGTGTATTATTCATTTCTTATCATTGGGAAGATGACTTGAGTGTTTTTTAAGAACTTGTTCGTATCACTCTGATTGGGGTTGGTCTTGCTGAAAGCCGTTAGCATCTCCCCTAGGGTGGCAGCAAGGATAGCAGCTGTGTTCTGACTGTTGGGCATAGATTCTGCTGATTTAGCCTTTGAGGTGACTGCTGCAGCATATGAGCTGTGTGATGTTCGCTGATTGATATCTTCTTCAAGGGGTGTTACATGTTTTTCAGCTGATGGAGTGCCTGATTTTCTGTTGCTTGCCAGGTTATCTGGGTGGAGAGTGCAGCCTCTATAGTTGGCTGGGTGTGGGCCGCCGCAGTTTGCACATGTGGCTGGAGTTGTGCGTGGTTTGGAGCATGTGTGAGTAGGGTGACTGTCCCCACACTTCACACATTTGTACTCTGCTCTGCACAGTTTCTGTGCATGCCCATATCTCTGGCAGCGATGGCATTGTCCTGCTGTTGCTTTCTTTCTGAGTGGTTCTGTTTTAATCCTGAGATTGCAAACTGTTTTGAGATCCTAAATCCTTCTTTGTTCCTTATTAATTTCCACGAGAACCAGCGGCATGGGACGTTTGTCTGCCCGGTACATTCTTGATATTTTTATGGGCTCCAGTCCTTGAGATCTAAGGTCGATGGCTATTTCTTCGGACGTGATTTCTTCTACCAGTCCTCTAATGACAACTTTTAGGTTCTTTTCGCTTTTCAGTTCGAAAGTGTGGTATGGGGTTTTTAGCTCGTCCATCAACTTTGTTAGCCGACGGTAGTCTGATGTCCCTTCGGGCTGGATACAGACTCCTTCGTCGGAGTTTTTGGCTGTTTTGAATTTAATCTCGGAGTTTCTCATGGCCTCCGAAATTCTCGACCATTGTTTTTTGTCTCGTAAGATTACCGGCGGGACTCGTTCTTTGATCTGTGACACTGTGTCCATTGGCTGGTGTTTCAGTTCTTCGGGTGGTGTCTCTTTTCGTCGCTTTTTTTCTGCTCACCGTTTGGTAGTCGTCTGGTTCTTCCGGAGTCTGAGTATCTGTGGCTGGGTTGTTGTCTCTTGTTTCATCCTGAGATGTGGTGGGGAGAGGTTCTGAAGGTTGATAGTCCTCAGATTCGACTTCCGCGATTTGATGGATCTCTACTTTACCTGGCCATTTTGTATGTAGGAGGTTTCCTACATGTCGGAAAATTGCAAGTAGCTGCTTAAAGTCTAGTTCATCGTAAGGAGTGCTCATGATGATTAAGACTAGTCTTTTACCTTTACCTCACCTTACCTACTTACCTAAAATTTCTGATCACCTGTCTCAATCTTTATCTTTACCTTACCTTACCTTACCTTCACTCTAACTTTCACTAATCTCTGGGCCTCCGCCTCAATCAACAATCGAGCCCCAGATTAGTTAATGTTAAAATCTTGATATTTCTAGCCTGGCTCCCACTGATGAGACCTCAGTTACCAGAACCCGAGAGAGAGCTCCTATTCCAGTCCTGTTACAACGAAGGTGCCATTGCTTTGGATTCCAGTTGCCAGTTACCAGATTCCGAGAGAGAGCTTCTATTCCAGTCCTGCTGCCTTGGTAAGATCCCTTTGTTTTTTCCTTTTTTGTGGGTTCTTTTGGCCTATATACGGCATTCCGCTATTTTATAGGAATAGACTATCCTTGAAAAACCTTTTTTCTTCTTTCCTTAAGTAATGTCTTCGTCTTTACCGAGGGTGAGAACCCTCGAGTTCGAAATAGATACTGATATTCAGAAGAGGACGTTCGCGCAGACTATAATTGACTGCGTCGGGGCAGACAATATTTCTGGTTTTACCCCTTACGGGAGGGGAAGGTTTCAAGTTGTCTGCACAAACGCTGCAAATAGAGAAAATTACTGAAAGGAGTCGAGTGCCAGGGGAACGTTTTTCATCCTTTTGTGGTAGGAAGTCTTTCCAAAAGTGTAAGAAGAGATCGTATCCCGATAGAATATCTCGAAGAAGACACAGACCATAAAGTGGACACCTGTCCAAGTAGAAACCATGCAGAAAGAGTGGGAGGTACTATTACAGCCAACACTGCAACAACGGAAAACAATAGCAGTGGCATGGAACAGAACGACTTCCCAGCCCTGAAGGCTGCACATGAAAGGGTAGCAACAAAGAATCACACCGCCACATCGCAAAATGGAGTAACAGAGAAACCGACAGACAAAATGGTAGAAGCAGCCAGGAAAGACGCTAAGCATGAGGAGCCAGCCAACGACCAAACCACCGCCACAGAAAATACGCAGAAACACCAGCAGGAAGATCCTATCACGGTAGTTGAAGAAACAACAGAAGAAGAAACAGTAGAAATGGAAATTCATAGCGAAGAAACCGCACAAAAAAGCCCAAGCAGCCCTGAAGAAGGGAATGTGAAAAAACCAAAACCAGGGAGTCCGGGCATAGCTGAACCTGGAAAGGTGATAGCAGAACCCACAAAGTACTCTTATGCAAAAGCCAATGCACCGATACTGCATCTACTAAAAGACTTCCCCGAGGATGCGAAGGTTTTACGAAATGGAATAGAATTGTACAGCATTGTACAGAGGGCTAGGAATGCTAAAGTACTCCCGCAGAGAAAAGTTAGCAGATCACATCCTCAAAATCCACAACAACAGAAAGCAGGAAGATATAAGCCTTGCTTAACAGGCGGACAAGTCAGTAGAGTCGTCGTATTGAGCTGCCAGATTCGGGGAAAAAAAAAAGAATTTTTTTTCTTTTTCTCTTTCCCTTTCAGATTAAAATTTTTGCTATGAAAAGGTATTTGTCTATTCCACAGGAGGGGATATCCTGAGAACCTGGGCTGCGAAGGCCTACATCGAGGCGGTGCAGCTCCTTGTGGGCTGCATCACCCAGGCCAGGCTCTTCCCCCGCTCTTCTGATCATTCAGTTTGAAATTATGAAATTCATCTAGTTTCTTATTTCTTTGGTTCTGTCTTACAAATTGTTATATGTATTTAATGTTATTTACCAGTTCCTTTTTCCCCACTTTCCTCGGGTAGTCATCTGAAGAGGTGACTGACCGAGGAAAGCTGAAAAGAACGGATGGAGGGAGATAATATCGGAGATCTGCTTGGTGCTGGCATTTAAGTCAGGCCAAGTAGATCGACTGAGGCCTCTTTTAACTATCTACTACTACTATCCACTCTATCTTTCTCCTCCTCTCTCACTATCAATATTTACCCATAATGCAAAGCACATCTCCTCCAGGAGATGTGCTTTGCATTATGGGTAAATATTAAGATTAGTGATCAGAGCTTATTCTACTTTTACCATGAGTTGCCTTGGTCTTGCACTACCTACAGGGTCAGCTAGACTTGCATTACGTGCAGGCGCAAACTTGACTGACTTGTCTGTTTGCTTACTTGGGAAATGGAGTAAAACCAGGTTTAAAAATAGCGTGGTATCTTTAACACACACACACACACACACACACACACACACACACACACACACACACACACACACACACACACACACACACACACACACACACACACACACACACACACACACACACACACACACACACACACATATATATATATATATAATTATATAATTATTAAAAATGCCGGACACAGCTGTTCAAATTCGTTACGAGATCCGTAAGTCTGAATTTGTCTATTCCGTTGTGATTGTTAGTTTAATCTGGAGAATCGCCTTTGGATATCTTAGATGAACGAGTCTTCCAGCGCATCGTGGTTCATGTTTGGACCGAAGTTTAAGTGTCGTTGCAATCAAGTCTACTTCGTATTTCGATGGTTTATCTTTCTACGCCTTTAAAAGTAACTTTTCTACCGAACATCAAGGTATTTATAATAATATCCGGTAAGATTCCAGTCTCTGATAATGTTAATATTCATATACCTATTAACGTAATCATGAATTGCACAACCATAACAATAGAAAGAGTTTTAAAATATTTTATATTCTTTCAAACTTTGCAAACCATAACATTGCACATTTTTAAAACTCGAGTCGCATTTAGAAATGGGGTGAGCGAATCTGTGTATTGTAATTTCGCTTTAAAGAGAGGGGCATGAAGTCACTGATGTTTTTGGTGTCATGGAATCCATAGGTTCGTGTTTTACTGTCCATAATTCGAAAGTACGGCTTAACAGCCAGTCATTAATCCCACACTTTTCAAATGAACTATGTTCCTACAATTCGAAGAGCAAGAGCCGATGAGTCACTTTGGTAATTCATCGGCCTTCTGAAAGCGGGTCACGTCATGCTTAGCACAATGTAGGGTGTCAGCGATTATTACAAAGCCAATTTCGTCTTAAAATCGCTACGCCATAAGAGATGTGGTTCCTAAGGAACGAGCAGACCTCGGAATGAATATCACCCGCGGATTGGTGAATTGGGCAGGCAGATAACGCATGATCTGCCCCTAACAACAACAAAACTATATTACTACGCAGTAACAAATGGTAAAAAGATTCGTATTAAAGTTCGTTCACTTTTTTTAAAAGTATTTTCCTTCAGAATCCAGCAGGAAATGGTTGGCTGAGGGTTAGCGTATCCGCTCTCCACCCAAAAGGCTGCGGGTTCGAATCCCGCCATGGGCAGGGATGTTTGTGATTGTCTGTGGAAATAGTGTCGGTGGAGGGCGGTAGATGGCGTTGGTGTAGTTGCTGAATTGAGTAGTGGAGGACAGAGATGTAGAGTAGGTGTCCTCCCTCGATGAGTCTTTGGGCTCTCTGGAGGTGCCACGTAATAATAAAATGTAAGACTTGCCAATATTTTTTCTGCAGTTTTATTCTTTTGGCTGCATCACTTTACGTCAAAATTGAGTACGTGGCAAACAGAAATATAAAACGGGCAGAACTGGTTGGACAAGTAAAGTAAAAGTGATTTACAAAACAAAACATGGAAAATTATAATAATTTTCCATGTATTTATTTTTTTAAATATTTCAGCAAAAATAAATTTTTGCTGAAATGTTTAAAAATTAATTATATATCATAAGATTTTCATATAATTTAAGGAAGAATTACTGAAATACTATTAATCAAACCAGCAATTTTAGAACCCTGCAATTTGAGTTCTGATACCTGTATTTATTCTTCTTTCTTTTTATGACTTAAATGAAATCTTACCTGACAGTCCACCAACGTCCATCTTTTTGAGATTCTTAGCTTCTAAAATAACTACCGTCAATTTTCCAGCAGTCGGTACGTATCTGAGTGAAAAACAGATGTCTCCAAGCTTGTTTTCCTGCGACAGAAAAGAAACATAATGAGTGTTGTTATCGTGTTGGATAAAATGCGACGTCACAAAAGAATCCCAGCGTGCTAAACGTTGGTGAGATCTGTTGTCATGGCGACAAATGCACCTAACAATTGCTATGGGAATCACTCGGATACTATTCGTGGGATTTTAACGGGAAGATAAGCAGCGATAGGACTCATCCACCCACACTGTCAGACATTATCTTTAGAACGAATTTAGAACTCGACTTGAGATATTTCATTTAACAAACATTCTTTCTAGTTTGCGAAATCATTAATCTAATGGAGTCATGAAGGAAAATATGCCTTTTCTTACAAAGTAAATGCATATGAAGCTACAATTTCTAACAGCTAAGACGAACTACTCTTCCATTAGCTTTCTTGAAGTTAGTTCAATATTATACTCCTTCCGAAAGACATTCTTTTCTATCTTACTGAAGACGCCTCAGGCACTCTCTTTCAAAGACGGTTTCTTCTTCGAGTTGTGCCCCGTTCACTTTACGAAATCTACTTTTATTTTTCTTCGCATTTTCTTTTACTCACCCTTCTTGAACAGAATTTTCTTTCTTCGTCCCCACTCATTATTAATTCCATGTTGTCTCTCATTTCTCTTTGTCTGTGACGCAAGAAATATTCTAGATCTTTCTTAGCCAATATTAAATTAGTTTGATCTTAGATTGAGAGAGTGGGCTGTTTTCTCTCCGTCAACCATGTTTATTTTAAATTTAAAAAAAAATCAAATAATGACAAAATAATGTTATTTTAAAACATTTATCTACTTTTGTAGTTCGAAATATTTTTTATTACTCCCACACACCAGAGGCAGCTGGGCCTAGAGCAAATAAATACCGAATGTGGGTAGGGGTAAGGAGTAGAGTAATCTGTTGATATTTTTCTTAATTTTCTGCAAGTTGTAGTCCTTTGGAAATGCTTCATGATGGGAAACTATTCCACACAACGGAGGTGGATGGAATGAAAGATGACTGGCGGTAGCAGGTTCGGTGAGTATGCAGTTCAACTGTAAATGGAGGTTGAGCAGCTGTTGCTCGAGTTCCTGTAGATCTGGCAGAAATAGGAAGCATAATGGATGCAAGTTCTGCCGAACAATGGCCACAGAAATATCTGTTGAAGAGACACCATGCAGAAACTGATTTTCTACGGAAAAGTGGCAAAAAAAGGAGTCTGTAAGAGAAGAGTCATTAATAAACCGGTTTCAAGAATTTTTAGGAAGGTCTTAGGTGCACCTCTCCCCCAAACATGAAAGCAAGTTCTAGGGTTGGCTGGATTTGAGATTTATACATCGTACGTAACTGGTCAGAAGAGAAGAACCATCTTGGCTGGAAAACGATGGCAAGTTTTTTGGAAGATGATGAGTATGCCAGGAAAGAGTAATATTCAGTGCGAAAAGAGATATTTGCTCCTGACTGTTGAGCTGAGGATTAAAAAAAGTAAGTGGAGGAGGAGTTCTGAGGTCTTTTTTTGGGAGATGGAAATATAAGATGACTAATTTGTTTTCACTCCAACCGAAATATTAACCCGAAATAATTGTTTCGTTTCTTGTAATAGTTATAAAAATCACAGTTTAACGAGAAATTCAATAGAATATTTGTCTGTTAACCAGTAAAAACCTGATCCCGATCTCTCAGAGTAAAGATTTATTTCTGAACATTTATAAGGGCATTTTTAAGAATAATTTCCTTGCAAACCCTTTCTTCCTATTATATTTCATTTATTTTTCAAATAAGCATTTTATTTTTTCTTGCAATGTGTTAATAAATTAATACATTTTTAGGAATAACGTTGTACTGAGATATATAAAGAATATGAATGAAAGAAACTAATGCACCAAGTGTAAGTTAATGATTGTTGATATTATTAAACTATATTCAGATCCTGAACTAACTTGATTTTCAGTGCAAACTTTATCAAACTGTAATATTTTTAACGCAATTAGCCACGATCTAAAGCATTACACATCGCTCATCTGAGTTTAGGATTTTCACGTGTTAAAATAGAAATATTAGAAATTTGTTATTTTTACAAATCAAAATTTAATACCATTAATTAATTTATATCCTTTATAGTTTGGAAATTAATTTAATTTAAAACAGTAGATTATTGCTAAGTTAAAGAGAGATGGTAAATCCCGTTTTATTTTATAGCGGGATACGAAACTCGGATCGAAATCCATCGAATCCATAGAGTTTCATGCCGAAAAAACTATCGGCGAGCCCAAGTGTAAGTGATCACTTTGGTAGTACAACACCAGGGCAACTCCAAGCAAAGGTGGAGCAAGCTGCGTCACTAACCTTAATATTCTCTCATAATGTAAAACACGGCTCCTAAGAGATGTATAAATACTGTTTTACATTATGAGAAGAGGTCATCACTACCCAGACCGGTTTCAACCTTTTTTTGAGGTCTCATCAGTGAGTAGGTAGACCTGGATTCGATTCGATGGATTTCGATCAGAGTTTCGTACTCCGTTATAAAATAAAACGGGATTTACCATCTCCCTTTAACTTAACTCATGTCGCCGGTAAACTAGCCTTTTGGCTTAATATAGTAGTAATAACAATATAGGAGTACACCAGTTCAGCAATTCCATAGTAGAGGTATATGTAAGTTCGGTTCACTTAAAACCTTGATCGGTAGAGTGGAATCAATCGACCGTGAGATGCGGTGATTGATTCATTCAATCCAATATCCATGAAGGGTAATGGATGGCAATGCTGTAGCTAATGAAGTTCTAACTGAGGCTCGGCTGTTGCTGTTACCCTCCTGCCATGATCAGAGATTTAATTGCTCAATAACAACTTATCCCTACACTGTCCTCTACAGATAACGGGGAAGATGAAAAGCATTCTTGCTTGGCCCCTTTAAGCCAGTCGTTATAAGAACTATAATTGCTCAAAACCTTGATCACCACAAGGTAAAACAAATCTCAATAGATTAAATGGGACAGTAAGAGATGCACTCGAAGCTCATAGACACCAAGTATGGGATGAAAAGTTATCCTCCATTTCACCTACTGATCACTCCATCCGGGGACCTGCAAAACATCAAAAACAAAGACAGATCCCTTCCCCCAATATTCTCTGACCAGGGCCTTGCGCACAAAGATTTAGACAAAGCTGAAGTTATAGCATACAATTTAGAGGAGCAATGCAGGCCTTCGTATGGAAACCTTGACTTTGACCACATATATAAGATTCACAGCAAGGTCAGACACCCACTCAAACTTCCTATCACCAGCACTCACCATATTGCACCAACATCACCTGCTGAGATATATGACATTATTAAAAAATTAAAGAACAAAAAAGCTCCTGGGCCAGACGGCATTACTAATCTGGTGATTAAACTTCTGCCCCAAAGCAGTAGTGCACCTGACCAGTATAATAAATGCAATTTTAAGATTTCACTATTTTACTTCCATCTGGAAACTGGCTGACGTAATTCCTATACATAAGCCAGGCAAAGACCCACACCTACCGCAAAATTATCGTCCAATCAGTCTCATGTCCAATCTGGGTAATGTTGCAGAGAAGGTCATCCTCTCACGACTCCATACCTCAGTAAATGACCTAAACATCCTCCCTAAAGAACAGTTTGGTTTTAGGCAACACCATAGTACTACCCAGCAAATCCACAGAATTATCGAATACATCACCACCAGCTACAACTGGCGCCAGTGCACAGGAGCTGTTTTCCTAGAAAACAGGAACTCCAAAAGCATTTGACAAAATCTGGCATTTTGGACTCCTGCAAAAACTTATCTCAGCCGGTACTTCACTAAAAATGGTTCATTTAATCCATTCATATCTTCAGAATAGATCAATGCAAGCAAAAATCAACGGTTCTACATCCTCCCAGCGCTACATCTTTGCTGGAGTACTGCAGGGATCTCTACTGGCTCCATTGCTGTTCTCTATATACATGTCAGACATCCCGCACGATCCGATGACTTCCATTTTGGCCCCGTATGCGGATGATACGGCAATACAAACCAGATCTCTCAGACCCCATTTCATTACCAGAAAGCTTCAAGAAAACATTCTAAAGCTGGAGGGTTGGTTCTCCAAGTGGAGATTGGAAGACAACCGCCAGAAAAGCTCAGCCGTTCTTTTCTCAAAAAGGCCAATGTCTCCTGTAGGAGATGTGTTGCTATTCAATACTAAAATTCCCTGGCAGTCAGAAACAAATTACCTGGGTGTAATTCTCGACAAAAAGCTATCTTTCAATCAGCACACCACGTCTGCGTGCACAAAGGCATCTAAAGCCATAGCTTAGATCTATCCGCTAATTAATAGAAATAGCAAGCTCAGCAACAGAATCAAATTGCAGCTATACCAGATGACGATGCGTCCTATAATCACCTATGCCTCTCCGGCATTTTGATAATGTTAGCATTAGAGCCGCACCTCTAATGCTAACATTATCAAAATACAGCGAGTGCAGAACAAGTGCTTGAGAATGATTCTGAACGCCCCGTGGTATGCTAGAAACAATGAACTCCACAGAGACACAAATATTCCCTATATTTTCTCTTTTCTACGATCCTTAGCAACCAAGTTTTTCCTAAAGACGTCCACACACCCCCAACGATTTGGTTCAGCAAGCTGCAGCATGCGAGGCAACGGACATATTAAAACATAGAAGACCAAAAGCTATATTAGCTTCCTTTAGCGATGCATAATCTCCATGCCCATTCAGGGCGAGCAAACTGCTCGTAAATTTTACCCTCACTGTAACCACAACAGATAGCGGGGAATATGAAAAGCATCTTGCTTCGCCCCTAAAGACATAAATGTCAATTGTCAAACCGTGATATTCCAGGTCTACCTACTGATGAGTTCCAGTGCTAATCAAGATTGCAGTACCTGTTCATGATCCAGTTTGTGAGGAGTGCCCGATTCAGCGAACCTGAAAGAGCTGCATTTTCCAGTCCTGCTGCCAGAAGCTTCCAGCCTTGGTGAGACCTTTTTTTTTTTTTAGTTATTTTTGTCCTTTTCTTTTTGCCTGGTGCCTGCTTGTAGTCTTCCGCCTCTACCTAGTGTAGCAGGAGATTTCTGCAAACGGAGAACGCTTGGCCCTGGTTTTAAAGGTCTATCCACTTTAGTGAGATATTTTTCTCTCTTCCAAATGACTTCATTTCTGCCGCGAGTGAAGACCCTCGGTATAGAGGCAGGCGTCAACGTACCGAAGAGGACGTTAGCGAGAGTTCTCGCCGACATAGTAGGGGCACAAAAGATATTTGGTTTTACCCCTTATGGCGCAGGTAGATATCAGGTAGTTGTGAAAGATATAGAAACCAGGAATAAGTTAATGGCAGGTGTAGAATGCAAAGTCTACTGAAGACACTACAAATAGAAAGGTTCCCTGTAGAATATCTCGAGGAAGGGAGTGAGATAATAAAAAAGGTTTTCTCAAAATGGGGAGACGTACGGGACGTCAAAATCACCAACGATGCCGACTACCCCGACTGGAAGACTAGCGAGGTGACCTTCCTTGTGGAGATGAAGGCTGAGGTCCCCAAGTTTGTATTTCTAGGCTCTGCCAGGGTAGTAGTCAACTACCCTGGTGTAAGAAAGCAATGTTTTCGGTGCGGATCACTCGAACACCTAGGCGCAGACTGCCCCAAGAACAAATGCAGGAACAGCATGGCGGCAGGACATACCCTAGGTCAGTGTGAGGCACCTTGCCTGAAATGTGGAAATACAACCCACAAGGTAGACGTTTGTCCCAACAGGACACAAGCAGAAGGAATAGGAGGTGCTATATCGTCAACCCCAGCAACCACTCCAGTAAATAAACCTGAAACCACAAAACAAGACGACATTCCAGCTATAGGAAAACAGCAGAGGAGCCTAAAACAACGGAGCCGGAAGACTCTCCAGTCATCCAACCCCCAGCTATCGTGACAGTAACAACATTAAATCAAGCCGCCACCACGAAAAACTCAGAATGGGAAATAAAGAAACGTAACGCCAGGAAAACTCACATCGAGACGGAAGAGACCACAAATGAAAGCACAGAAGTAGAAGAAATGGAAGCCAGCAACAACACAGAAAAAAGCCCAATCAGCCCTGAAGAAGGAGAAACGAAGAGAACAAAACCAGATAACAGATTCCCAGAAGAAGTATCTGACTCCGAGGAAGAGGAAGAAAGGGAGATCAGAATAGAAAACCAAGAAGAGACTGAGGAATCAAGAAAAGGCAATATTACCCCAGCCGAGGAATCGGAGGAAGAATCCATCCCCGCCGTGGACGCCCAAAGGGTTCTAATGCGCTTAATCTCAGAGGTGATCCTTCAAAGGGCAATAGACAAAATAGGTGCACCTATGTTCCTCCTCACAGGTCCTGAGACCATAAGTTTCGAATGGGGAGACCTCTATATAGAAAGATTAAGTGAACTAAACCCAGCACAGCTAAAAGGAATCCCGGAACTAAACGAAGAAACGGAAAGCAAGCTGTATAAAGCTCTTCACCAAATAATAAATGGCCGGGAAAAAACAGTAGCTTCTCAAATCTTACAGAAGCATACAACAAAAAAAGAGTTAAGGGCAAACTAAAAACTTGTCCTCCTTTCAGGATCAACTAAATACTTAATTCTATTGTACAACTTATTGGTTCTCTAGTCCACTAAGGAGGGGGTAGACCTGAGAACCCGGGCTGCGAAGGCTTACGTCGAGGCGGTGCAGCTCCTTGTGGGCTGCATCACTCGGGCCGGGTTCTTCCCCCAACTTGGTTCGCTGGTTGATAAAGTCCACCTCAATACGGATCCCGCTATCGCAGTTTTTTTTTTCAGTTGTAAGGCATAGTTTAAGAATAATCTAAGATCCAAATTTATCAAACATTTTTCTTTTTTTATGGGTTACGAGATGTCTCCAGACACCTGGATTAATGTAATCTAAAGTTATGTTTTTCGGGTAAATTTTAAGTTTTTTTTTTAGAACAGGTGTAAGGAGATGATGTTTTACAGACCTTTTAGCCACAACCTCTGGTTTAACACATTTAACAGTTAAACAGGTTGACTGAGGCCTCTTTTTACCTCCTACTATCCTATTCTACCTTTCTTTAACTTCCCCTATTACTATCTGCTGACTCTTAGCAACCTTTATACTCCAAAGGCCGACGATGAAAGACATGAACTCCCATTCTACCTACTCACTGATGAGACCTCAAAAAAGGTCGAAACCGGTCTGGGTAGTGATGACCTCTTCTCATAATGTAAAACAGTATTTATACATCTCTTAGGAGCTGGGTTTTACATTATGAGAGAATATTAAGGTGTTAGTGACGGAGCTTGCTCCACCTTTGCTTGGAGTTGCCCTGGTGTTGTACTACCCAAGTGATCACTTACGCTTGGGCTCGCCGATAGTTTTTTCGGCATGAAACTCTATGGATTCGATGGATTTCGATCCGAGTTTCGTACCCCGCTATAAAATAAAACGGGATTTACCATCTCCCTTTAACTTAACTTATGTCGTCGGTAAAATAGCCTTTTGGCTAAATATAGTAGATTATTGCATTTAAATTAAATTACCTCAAAATTTAAAAATTCCAAATTATAAATAACTTTTATAATTTTGAGTTTTTTATATAAAAACGTTTATAATTTAAATTTAAAACTTTAAATTTAAATTATTGAACCCAAAGCTCTGTCAAAATAAAACAACAGCCCATTTAATTGTCCAAACTACCTGTGTGATTCGTTCCACTACAAGGATGGCATTTGTAGAGGAACTTGGGCCGGAATACCATTTTATTTTTGCAAGATAACTATTAAAGGAAAACTAAATCTCTCTCTCTCTCTCTCTCTCTCTACTAAGATATAATCCTAAATGTTTTACCTCAGTTGCTATTTACAAATTTCCTTTATTTCGAGTTCCTTTTATTCAAAGATTTTCAAAAAAGAACATTGTGGGGATAATATGCAACAGTATGGCTAATAAAATAATTTCTTTCCAACACAATGAACTATATGCGTTTATATGAAGTAAAACCGACAAAAAACTAATCCTAGAAACAAAGGCCCTAAAGCATTGAAAATTCAAGAATCCCACGCATAAGGTTTTGGATACGAGATGAAATATTTTGCATTAAATATGCTATTTGAAATGTCAACTTCTCTACAATCCTGATATCCTCATTTTGAAATTATTACGAGTGGTGTGGCCACGAACTGAGAGCCAAACGAAACGTGAAAACTAGGGCTGAAATGAAATTCGCTCTTTGTTCTTTAGATAGCCAAGAAGGATATGTGGAATAGTCATGGGTATCGAAATTTGAAAAATTTATCTGTGCAAAGATTCAAAATGCGCAAAGTGAGAAAAAGAACGTTTACTCAAGGTGGAAGTAGTTCCAACAAGACTAATTGCTAGCAGGTATGGAGAACGGGGGGGGTTAAGAAATTAATATTTCCAATGTAGTCCGGTAGGCTGTGACACTATAAATGAGAAACCGTGACATTAATTTTTATCGGAAGTATTTTTTCGCGATCATATATTCCTTGTCAGAGAATACCTAATCTTAAATCGGAAGATTTAAGATTAGGTATTTTGACTTTCTGCTTCATTATGTCTGTAATGTTCCCCTATTTCTGAAAATCATTCCGACTTTTTGGACTTCTGATCCATGAAGGTTGATTTCATTGGTGACTTTAACGTCCGCAGTTTTAACTGGCTCCCTTTATCGAATTCTACTGACCAAGCAAATATATTTGTTATAATTATAAGTAATATAAAATTCACGAATCTCCGGACCATGGACAAGTCTCCACTCATCCAACACTTTGACTTTTCTTAATCAGATATTCTTCCACGTACACTGTTTAAACGACTGTCCCCTCTTGTTAATTCGGATCACAATCTCATCCAAGATTCATCTGTTGTCGAAAGTCTTTCCCTCAGCCATTCACCATTCACAGCCTCCCACTTAGCATCATAACAATGCCAAGTGGGAGGACTTAGGTGACTTTTACACCTCCTTCTTTCGATAGTCAGACTACTCTTTTGGTTCGCTAAGTAATGTGCGTGTTGTGATCTCGTTATAGAAATTATCCATGTTGGAATAGAGATTTTTATTCCTGACAGTGTTCGAAATTCTTTTCCTAAACGATTTTCCAAAATTGTGTCAGTACAGTACAAGAAAAGAAAACAGTTTATCGAAAGTGGTTTGAGACAACTCTAGCTTCATTCACAGCCCACACTCGGGCTCTCAATTCTGGAAAACCACCATTACAAAAGCTAAGTCTGATTTTGACAACGCTAAATGAAGAAAAGTAGTCACCTATGTCGATGGACGTCATGCCTTCTGGTCCCTAAAGCAGTGGGTGTGTCCATCTGTGGTGTTCCATCTCTTCTCACTCAAACGATAGTATTGCAACATTACCTAAAGATAAGTCTGAACCACTAGCATCATTCTTTCATCCAGCTCCTACATAGATGAGGAAGACAGATTATCTCCTTTTTTACTTGGAGCATTGCATTCCTACTGTGACTCCTGACAGAAAGGTAGAAGTATCTTGAACAACCTGGATACCAAAAAGGCTTTTGGTTCTAATGGAATCCCATCAGTTGTGCTAATGATATGTACTTCTGAACCAAGACCTGTTCTTTATGGTTTATACACTAGATTATACTCAGCTGGCATCCACATTAGAGCATGGAAGTAAACCATGTTTAAAAAAAGATGATAAGTATCTACCATCCAACTGTCTACCTATTGTTCTCACCTCAGTGTTGACGAAAGGAATGTAAAAAGTCGTCAACAGGTAAATTCTTTGAAAACTAAACTACAACTAATCAATGATCATCAGTATTGATTTCGCCAATCCACACCAAATCTCCTGACCCACATCGTCCACCTCTTTACACGTACTATGGAAACGTTTTTGCTTTCTCACTTGACATTTTCAGGGCATTTGATAAGGTTTGGCATCAAGGAGTTCTCAGAAAATTTCCGTCGTAGGCCTTCTTCCACCTTTTATAATTGGATTGCCAGTTTTCTTAAGTAGATCAGTGAGTGTAATGGTGGAAGGCGTTCTCTCTTCAAGTTTTTTTAATGCAGGTGTTCCCCAGGGCATTATTATTTCACTCACCTATCTTCTTTCTTATACGTTATATATAAACGACCTACTATAAATGACCTCAAACTTTATTTACAGATTTCCTGACGACAGTACTATCCACTCATCCTACTCATACGCGAAACTTTGCAATGCTCAAACATCTCGAACTTCAAGATCATCTCGATAAATACCCCAAATTGTCTGCGCCATCCAGTAATGAGGTGACAACAACCCAATCAACTTCAATGCTTCCAAAACACATTTTCTTGTTTTCTTCAAAAAAAAAAGAACTTAGTTTTTCTCCACTTATCTTTGATAATGCTCAATTCAACAGTCAGTCTTATCAGACTAATTCTTTCTCCTAATCTTTCCAAGCATAATTACATCACATTTGTAGCATTTTCAGTTTTCCAAAATGTCGCATCATTTTTCCGCTGAAACGTTACTTCTCTCCAATTCCTAACTCTGTGCAAATATCAAATCTTCCCGGTGTTGGAATTTTTTGTAGTATTGAACCTAACACCTCATTAAGAATTCTTGGACTTATCAATAAGACTCTCTTCAGCTATTGACTCATAGATTGATGGTCAGATTCCGCATTGTGTCTCTTCTACGGATCATTCCATGTAAGCTGTTCAGCAGAACTAGCATCCATTATGCTCCCCCTTCCCCATATTTTTGTTAAGCCTACAGGAACAAGAGCAACAGCTGCCCAACATCCTTTTACAGTTGAGCTACCGACTCATCACGGAACCTGCTACTCTTGGGTCATCTTTCATTCCGTCTTCATTCCCCAAGGACTATAACCCTCAGCTCTTAAAGAAGAATAGGAACACATTACTTTGCTCTCAACTCCAGCCCACAACGGCATTTATTTGCTATAGGCATTGCACCTCTCGTATTAGAACAAAAAAATATTAAAAAGAGTACATTATTCAGGACATTGCAAGTAACATATATATATATACACATCATATATATATTTTTTGTATTGTGGAGGATCTATAAACTTCTTAACAAAAAATTAAATATATTACTTATAATTGACGACTTTGAAGCCGTGTAGTCTATGTTATTAAATTGCCATAAAAATAGCGTCTATTTAATAGAGAACATATGACTAAGAGAAAATTTAATTTTTTATTATCCACAAGCTCTCTCTCTGTCTCTCTCTCTCTTTCCCTCAGTCCTGTCATTAGCACGTGCTTTAATTAGCCCACTTCACAGTGTAATTTAAATACCACTCATCAGGAAAATAATAGAGTTACACTATCTTTTCCTGAGAATTAGAGATCTAGCGAGAATTAAAGGATCCAATTATGTCTTACTAAGCTATCCAATTAACGTTTTTTTTTTTTTCAGAATGAATAATACAGGCCTTAATAGGATCAGTTTACACCGATTATTACTGAATTGTTTGTGAGAAAGACTAACTCCAAAACTTAACTCTAAGTAACCATGAAAAACCATAATTTTCATGAAGTGCACTCATTAATAAATACATTTAAAGCACTAGTCACGATTAAACATTATGCTTTTCTAGTGTCCTATTATTTTATTTATGGGTTTTATTGTTTCTATCAGAAAAATAATCATTTTTATTCTTCACTAATTAGTCATAGATTTTTTTTCATAGCAATGAAACTTATGTTGCAATTCTGACATTCATTAGTTGAATCGGTTATTAGTAATAAATATGAAATTTGATATTCATTTTTATTCAGTTATTACTAATGGTAGTCATTGACTATTATGAACTGAAATATTGTATTTAAAAATGATATATATATATATATATTACAATTTCCATTTTATGTATTATATACATGCTTAATAAATAATTTTCGTTTTAATTATTTCATCAATCATATATCAATCATATATATTACAATTTCCATTTTATGTATTATATACATGTTTAACAAATAATTTTCGTTTTAATTATTTCCCTTATCAATCGTATGTATATAATATATGGAATTTGATATTCATTTTTATTCAGTTATTACTAATGGTAGTCATTGACTATTATGAACTGAAATATTGTATTTAAAAATGATTTTTATTATGTCCATTTTATCAGTCATATATATATATATATATATATATATATATATATATATATATATATATATATATATATATATATATATATATATATATATATATATATATATATATATATATATATATTATATTACAATTTCCATTTTATGAATTATATACATGTTTAATAAATAATTTTCGTTTTAATTATTTCCCTTAATAGCCGAGCCTCAGTTAGGACTTCATTGGCTACAGCATTGCCATCCATTACCCTCCAAGGGTATATATTATATATTACTCGTTCGACCCCGAGAACCCCACACATACATATACACTTATAGTCCTTATATAAGGACTGGCTTAAAGGGGCGAAGCAAGAATGCTTTTTATCTTCCCCGTTATCTGTAGAGGACATTGTAGGGATAAGGTGTTATTGAGCAATTAATGTTAATGCTCTGATCATGGCAGGAGGGTAACAGCAAAAGCCGAGCCTCAGTTAGAACTTCATTGGCTACAGCATTGCCATCGGTTACCCTCCAAGAGTATTGGATTGAATGAATCAATCGCCGCATCTCACGGTCGATTGAATACACGAAAATTAAAAATAGAAATTCAAAATCTTTTATGCAAAAATTAAAATGGTGTATTACTGAATTCTAGACAAATCAGAAATTTAAGAAGTTATCGAAACATTTTAGTAAATTAAGTGATATATAATAGTTAATAAACAATTATTACTATTTTAATTTTATCAAAAGTAATTTCATTGGAAATAATATTTATTATTTAGTATATTGCAGATAATAAATAATTTTATCATCCATTTTAAGAGATCCGTATAAGGATAGAAATATGTCTAGGTGGTAATGTTTAATTTCAAAGATAATAACGTTCTGATAGGAATGCACATTTTAAATCTTTATTTTTATCCTCGTAGACTAATGTCTCAATTTTAGTTTTTACTCTTTAAACTACTTCTCTCATAAATATATCATTAAGAGAGCCTCATATCCTAAGGTATTCTTTTAACTTCGACAGTTAAACAGTATCCAACAGGTCAGTCCAAATACCCTCCATATATGAAAGAAAAGTTTAATTATTCCATCAATAGGCCTTAATTTAGTTCTACATACATCTATTTTACTAGATCTAGTCTAATTTACAGCGAGCAATGTTCAAAACTTCTTTAAAAATCGTTTCTAGAAAAATGTCATGGTTTGATTTTACTAAATTAGTGAACTGGTTAAGCAGTTTTATAAATATTTTAATGTTTTTTCCCTAATACTGCTATTATAGGTTTATTTATTCTATTTGTTTCTAGTGCTATCAACATGCATTTAATTAAACTGTTTCAGCTTTTGGTATTTTGATGGCGTGTTTATACTAAAATCAGTAATTTATTTCACTTTTAATTAAAAAACTTAGTTTATTTTTTAATTCAAATGAATAATAAATTTTAAGTATTTTAAAATAATTTCAGAATTTTTATAAATATTTTAAATATTTTCTAATTTCGTTATTCTTCTAAATTTTATATAAATACACCTAAAAGAAAAATTAATAAGCATGTTCTAATAAGCATATGAAAGAAAGTTAATGACAGTTGTAATAATAATCACATATTGGCAATGTTAACTGTTGGTAACAAAATATTAAAATGTTTGTTCAATATAGCTTGGTCAGAAGGAAAAAAGAAAGCCTAATTTCTTTTGATAAAAAATATTAAACGAAGTTGAAGTACACTTAAAAGAAAATATTTCAGGGTCTTTTAACAGCTTAACACAAACAGTTAGATCTCGTCTAACAATAACTAATATTTAATGACTAAGCACATTGACAAACGGTATATTTATACTTACAAATCAGTGTTCAAGTCGATTGACGTGAAGGAAGAGGGGGCGAAGAAGATGTTGCAGCAGCAGCATCCGGGAACGCAGAACATCAAGCACAGAAGTTCAAAGAAAAAGAATCATAGCAATTATTTTAGCCAAAAGGTTAAAAACATACAAAACAGCTTTGCTCTGTCTGGTTGAGCAAATTGAAAAAATAAAATTATAACAGCAAATGATAACAAACAAATCAACATGCTTATGTCATATTTTAGCCATGCCGCAAAAATAATTGGCAGTGGAGAATTGATTATGCAAAACGGAAACTAAAAAATTTGCAAATAACGTTCATTTTTTGTTTGAGAAAGGTTGCAACACATAGATGGTCCTGGTAAGCAATAGTCTGTTAAGAAAATAACAATTTCATAGTAGCATAAATGGAAAGAATGACTGGATTTTTTTCCATTCCATTTTTGTTTATTTTTCATGCCCAAGTCAGAGTTAATTTTCATTGGCATTGCTTCATCAATTACTGCAAAATAGTTTCATGGTGCGAAACATAAAAGCATTGAATAACAAAAATAAGAGAATTCAAATTATTTGCATAATTCGTAGAAGTAAATTGAAACATAGCGATCAGTTCCAGCTTGCTGTTGTTTAAATACAGGAACTTTCTCTCTTCTTTCATTTTCTTCTTTTTGACTACAAGTCGTTTTGAAAGATACTTTTCAGGATACTGCTTTTCCACTGTAACTTTTCTTTTCATAAAACGTCGAATCTTCATCAAAAGACACATCAAAACTGATTTGTTAAAAGTCTGATCTTGTAGCTTCTTTCGTGACAAAGCATTATAGCTATCTCATTTAATTGTGTAGAGATCTTTTGCCTTGAAGTCACATCAATAGAAAACAAAAGCTTTGAAGTTATAAAAACTTTAATGATGAAAAAAAAGTCTTGGTGGTTTTCATTTACTCCAGTTGAGGTGGCAACTAATAAACGATTACTATTTTACGAGTAGCATCTATTTGTTCTATAACAGCTTATGAATTTATTTTCTCAGAACTAAAATTCGTAAGAAAAAAATGTTTTGGTTGTATCTGAAGATAACAAGAAAAATTCCCTGAAACCTAGTAGAGTTTCACGACAGTTATATCTAAATACCATTGCAGCATATCCTTCTGAAGCCAAAGAAGACTTTTGAACTTCTTCCACAAGGAAATATTAGAGAGGAGATAACTGACACCATCAGTTGTGCTTTACCTTGACATCCCATCTGTTCATGGGCTCACAATATGGTTTCTTATACATTAACTTTCTCATCTGTACATGACGAAAGATGACAAACGAATTCACTGTTATAAAAAAAGCGTCACTAGTACTGATCTGTGAATGTCTCGACTCATCACCGGACAAATTATATCGTTTCAGGATCATTTGTTTTCTTATGGTCAGTTTAATGCTTTAACTACATCATAGTAGCACCTATTATCTAAACGTTATTTGCATTTTTTGCTATTAATGCATTCTTCATTTTTTTTTAATTACATTACCATCCGACACCATATGGTCACTCCCGGGCCTCATAGGGTTTTAGGAGTGAAACTTCTACTAGAAGTGGTAGGATTGTAACTTCTTCGCCATACAGAATTGGTAGACATCACCAACATCCATGCCCATGGCAGGATTCGAACCAATTGGCCGGAGAGGGATACGCTAACCACTCGGACAACCAGGACAGCTTCATTAATCATGGGATATATAATAGTTGTAATAGTATAGATATTTCCATCGTTGTGTTATTTAACTTTAGTTGAAAACTGAAGCCATTTAATTCCTTTGTCTATGCTATCTTGATAAACAACTAGGAACCATCCATTTTTAGTGTCTAAAAAAGTTATGTATGCAAATTCGTGAAGGCCATACTGTCCAGGCTTTCGATGTTTGAAATGTGAGCTCATATTCTTCTTCTTCTTCTTCGAATGCAGTAGCGGTTGTTATTATACGGTAGTATTTCTTGCTTCTTCTGCATCTTCTGAGACGAAAACATATCCTATTTATTATTTACTATGTTACTATGCAATAATCATAATTATTGCATAGTAACTACCTTTCGGATAACATATTTTATCACCAGCTATTCTCTTATTTTTCCATGCCACTGCAAAGTGTCGTCTTCCTGTTACCAAATTATACTTGGATTGTACACCAAATCGAAATCGCTTCTCTGATGATTCGAGCCTTTATATACATGATTAGTATATACGGTGCGTTATTCTTAAAAATATTGAAGAGTGAAATGGGTGATCTAGAAGGTGAATTAAATGGATCAGCTAAAAATAATTAACGATATTTCAAGACTGAGTAAATAATTCATTCCTGTTGAAGTAATGACCATTTAAAACGCAGCGCTAGTCTTAAGTCATTTATATATTGATCTTAAAGTCCGATGCATAATCTTTATATTTATTTACTTCTATTCCTTATTTTGATTATAATGAAAACATGAAATAGAAACACAAATAAATGCAACGCTGTTGCATTTGCGCGAGGGTTAAGGAAAATTAGTAGTAGCATCAATATTGCTAAAGCATCAATACTTATAATCTGTGATGACAGATGCGTTGTTATAGCGTAAATAGAAGCGGCTGTTGAGTAGTTTGGGAATGTTGAAAAGCGAAAAGTTACAGTTTTGATCAAGATTGCTCTAAATCAGAATCACAGGCCTGATCCAAATAAGAGGAACCGAAAATCGATTAGTGGTGTTTGCACTCGTCTCCGCGATTGAACAAACTCCGGAAAGAGCCAAACAAAAGATGTGAAGGTATTTATTCTTTTTCTGAATAATATTCGACAAGATGCTTAATACTATTATTCGGCTTTCTTTCAGCACTTTACTAAATTTCATCGCGATAAAGGTTCTTCATAATCGTAAACATTTGTTGGATACCGCCAGCGTTTTGTATTTGGCTGAACCACATATACTGAATTAGAAACTTATATTGGATCTACTTCAGCCCGAATTACAGCAAATATGCGGTTTGGAATAGATTCCACAAGATGCTGGATTGCATCTACGTTTACAACTTTCACCAGCCAGTCCTTTAACTGGCTCAGACTTGAAGGAAAACCACTTTGCTCCCGGATCTATTTTTCTAACATAAAAACAACATTGCAGGATGAGCATGATTAGCAACAATGCTCAGATATTCCTTAGCGGACACCCGACCTTCCCACAATATCAGGGGACCCATTCCGTGCCAACGGAACATACCCCATACCATGACACCATCTCCAGAATCCTGAGTTGTGTAATACTCCCGATAAATTCTCTGTCTACCGTCAGTACAGAACAAGGTGTACCATGACTCGTCGGAACGCATGACTTTTTTCCAGTTCTCCAGTGTCCAGTCACGATATTCCTGACACCACTGTAGACGAACTTTCCGGTTCTTCACACAAATCAGTGGTTACCATATAAGCATGCGACTGCCAATACCGATCCTCTTTAATTCACTGTGCATAGTTCGGTAACATGCGGGTCGGGAACAGCTTTCATTAAATGGTTCGGTCAACTATTACACACAGGAAGTTCTGTTTGTCCGTACAAGCCTTGCAAAGACGCGGAGATCTCGTTCCTGACAGATTGTTTTAGTACAACAGTTACGCCTCTTAGACAAACAACGTAGGTTATTTTTCCACTGATTAAACAGACAGAATATCTCACCTTTGGAGAAACCAGTCAGTTCGTCTATTTTCAAAATCGTGGACACAATAAGCCTTTTATCCTCCGAAAGATCCCTTTGTTTCTTCCATTGTGATCAACACTATTGACGATTACTGGCCAGCAGCATTCTTAAATAGTTGCCTAGAACACGTGGTGACGCACGTGACCAAGTACACAGTGCGTAAGAGACGTTTGCGTAAATCTACATAAAGGTTTCCAATTCAGTGGTTTTTAATTTCTAATCCAGTAATATGTGTATGTAAGTTGAAGATACAAATATCACATATACCATTACTGATCGCAATATCTTTGTTATCACAAAATACCACTAATGATCACAATACTTTTGTTATTAAAAAATACTGCATATCTTATGTTATCGTAGATAATACCAATCACAAAATCTTCTATTATCACCAAATATCATCAACAGTCACATCTTTTATTAAAATTTATATTTTTATATATTTTTATATACATATACATACATTTTGCAATGACTGACTTTAATTTCTTCTGTTAAAATGAGCATTTTTTTTTTTCAGAGAAGAGATTTCAATGCAGATATTCAACTTCCGAAGGTTTAAGTTTTCAACAAAATATCATTTTAACGACAGTAAAGTGGATGGGCAACCATTATCCACACTACAATAACCTCATCGGTGAATATTAAAAAAATATATTGTTAATTATTTTTGGTGTTTGAAAATAAAATAAATATTTTTAGTTGTACTATAAACTATTCTCCTTTTCTTTATCATAATTAAATGATTTTAATTACGTTTTATATTTTTAATTATGAAATTTATTATATTTTAATATTGAGTTCTGTTTAATATTGAATTTAGTGTTGAGTTCTCAAGTCCGTTTGTCTGCTTTGCGGGATGAAAAACCACAGGATAAACTGGTTGATAAAACCCTGCTATCCACGCCCAAGGACAGCTAACTTGGCTATGGTATATCCTTAAGCTCCTCACGTCACCGATGGAAATCGAACCTAGGACACTCCTTCCCCAGGCATATGGTTTCGAAGCGCACAGCCTCTAGACTAACCGCACGGACATATAAATTTATTATATTAAATTATTTTAATGTTAATGCACTGAAATTATAATATTTAAATTACAAATATGTTAAAATAGCTACTTCATTTTCCTCAACCCTCATTTTTTACAATGACTCACTATGATCACTTGCTCTCAGAAAAACAATTATTTAAAGGTACAAACAGAATTTATCACCTTCTATTCTTTATTTTGTAATCTAAATTCCAGATTACAAATTCTAGTAAAAATAAATGTGCTTCAATCTTGTGATATCGTTAATTACTTTGGTCAAATAGTGATCAAATGATAATATAATATTTAAAAATAAATTAAAAAAATATCATAAAGAGATAAATGCTACAAAACGAGCTCATTCATCGAACCATTTGAATGGACTCTAATAAAAACTGGCACAGAAATAAATTAGCTGCTGTAATATTGAAAGTGACATGCACAAAAGGAAGCAAATTATTGCGTTTTGATCTAATGCTAAATCTAGGTGTGAAACTACTGGTGATTTTATTGGGGAAATGTGGAACTACAGTTCAGTGCATTATTCTGTTATATCAAGCACGCTACAACAGGATGTGGTGCGATTTCTATTGCATATCTACCCATTATATAATATATTAGAGACATTTAAGTGAAGGGAATTAAGCAGTTATTTACCTGGGTAGTTTAGTTTTGTTTTTTAACCGCTAGAGCAATCCGATATTTACATACATTCTACTGCTTCTATTACAGAGGATAAAGTTTTGAAGCTATTATAGAACTAATACAATCATATAGCAAAACACACTAGAAACTAAGTTTCGCAATTAATTCAGGAAATTTCTACTTCATGCACTTAATATTTAGCCTACTTACATCTGAGCACTACAACAGAGGCCAAGCTTTAGGAAGGAAAGCCGATACGCTATTTTCTAAAAACGCGAGCCATTTGGCAATACATAGGTTACATGCTAAGTCTACTAGAAACTACTGACGCACCTAACACAACAGTGCTTGCACATTATTCGTAGCACATAGCAAGAGACTAAGGGAAATATAAAATATTTTATTAATATTGTAATTGCAACATATATTTTATTAATATTGTAATTTTCTAATTGCAACATATAACAAAATAACAATTTCATAAACACTGCACCCTAAAAATGAGTTTCAACTTCGAGGAAGACTTTTTCAGTTGGAACAAGACAAAATTATGATAATTATACTGTTATAATAAAAATACTCGTTGTGATAATAATACTGTACAAAGTAATACTATAGAGAGCGAACATGGCAAACAAAATAGTAGATAATTAATAAAAAGTATTGTAAATAATTTATGGTGTTTAAGAATAAATAAATATCAATTAATTTTCATTTTTATTTATTACTTATTTGAGATAAATTTATAATTATATATTAATTAAAAACTTTTTGTATAAACTATTTAAATATTATTTATTTAAACTGGCAATATTTCCTAGTAAAGTAAATTATATCACTTGGGATATTAGAAAATTCTGATTGGCTGCAAGGCATTGTGACGAAACCAGAATGGAATTTAATACATAAAACGCATGAAATAGTCCTAAAATGGTCATAGAAAAAGACGTATAACCTGTTGAGAGATGAATATTATCAGATTTCTGCATTTGAATAATTCATTTTTTGATTATAGTGAATTAATAACACAAATGCCAGATTTGTTCTTCATAAACTTTAATCTGTTGATATGTTATTTGGATAATGATCCAGGGTGTTTTTCCATTTCTTCTTTTTTTGCACATTATAACAGGATTGGATATAATTCTTCATAAATATTATTTCTTGCGATATACTTTGGCATGGATTTTACTTCAATTGTGCTCTTCTTAAGTCTTGGTTTTGAACTCTTTTATCTTTTAGTTTCCGAACACATAATCTCTATGATTGTGTTACATTTCTTTACATCTTTGTTCCATTTGATTTTTTCTATTGCTATTTATCTATCTTTATTAATTTTATATTGCATTACCTTTTCATTGTTTATTTTTTATAGCCCAGTTTAATCATATAACTCTTCGTAAGGTTTATTCGACTTCCATGTCTCATCAGTGCTTTTTTTTTTTTTTGAGGGGGGGATATCATTTTCGACGTGTGTTCTGCAACTGGTCTAATAACTATTGCACTAACTGCTGTTAAAATAATTTTTAACTTTCATTCCCACATGTCACGTAACTGATCTAGAAAGTGGGGATTCACTCCTTCTGTTTGTGATATTCTTCTTCCTCTTCCCACATGTTGTACTTCCATACCCAAAGGAAGGAGATCAAGCACTGAAAAAAACCCACTTACTTGTATATTTCATAGAAGGATAACTTCATGTGCAGATTTTACTGAAACATGACGTCATATCTAAATCTACCATTTTAAAATCAGATCTTTTTTATGTTTGGAAGAGAGTTTTTTTCTGGACTATCTTAGTAAAAGTATCATCACAACATAGTTACATAATGAAGCTATCATTCTCTCATATATGGCTTGCGGTGCTCCAAGTCCAATGATCACACGCATACGAGTACACACGCATACAAATTTCGCATGAAGGTGAAAACGATTCCAAAACTAATTGGAATAAACATTAATTGAGAGGCTAAATCATGTTTATGGAGATTCAATAATATTCAATTATTTTAAGGGAACACGTGTACCAGGCATATTTTTGGATACGCATAACGATCATGATCATCCCATATTTCACTGGATAATATATATCGGAGATTTTGCATAAAATTCTATATTTTTCACGTCTAAACCATATAAGTATCCATGTGTAAATATCATCAGAAAGACCTTAACATTAATTATGAAAGGAAATTTTGCAAAGAACGGCATTTTCCGTAAATTAAGAGAATAGTCTTAGAATGCTGGTGCATCAAATCTATCTGACCTATATCAACTCTTCAAATTAAAAAAAAAAAAAATAGTGAACTCAAGGAATTCCACTTTAAATTAAGAAAACTGTCAAAATACGAACTATTTTCTTTTTAAGCAGTTTAGCAGAAAAACAACGCCTTTCAATGTTTTTTTTTTTCAATTAAGGAATTCATTTAAATATGTTGAAGAGAGATTATCACTATCATTAATGATGTCATGTGAATAAGAAAAGAACATAAAAATGAAAATTACAGAATTCCTAAAAATAACAGGAGTAATAAATTCTGTGCTTAAAATTTTATACTTAAATTTGAATAATAAAACAAAACGATAAGCAAAGATTAATAGCAGTCAAAATGAAATTTTAGAAAAATATACAGCAAAATACACCTCATTTCTTCATAAAAGAAATAAAAACAGGAATTAGTAACACAGAAAATAAAGAAATATAAATACATTTGGATGGAACATGTTGAAAAACGCAAACAGAAAGACTACCCAAAGTTCTTCATTATAAACCATCAGGAAAAATAAACCAAGTCACCCATTGTAGAGATTTCCTGATGGCTTCTGAGGCTGAAACAGGCCATGATAGGCTTCTCGACGCCCATGATGATGGTGAAAAAGGACGAAATGATAATGACCATCGTGATTAAAGGTGGATTATGATATCATTAGGGATAAACTTGCTATTTTATCAATCGTATCACATGTTTCGTTTTATTGAACTATTTTAGGAATTATGATGACAATATTTTCTTGATTCTCGATGAAGAAGACAGTAACTTAATAAATTTGGTGTTCAGCTCTTTCTTACACGAATACTTCCATGATCGTTAAGGTATTTGGACTTATTTCATCCACTGGTAGGGCTATCTTTCTAACATAGCATTTTTTGATTATTTTTTTTTATTCATTCATCGGAGAAATCTTCTTACAGTCCGGAAACCCTTCTCAAACTCACGTTGGGACTGAATCGCCGGATTACCATGAGAAACTCAGCGTTAGCTTTTATTTGGCAGCATTTCGGTGTAGAATATTCTGCAGCTAATTAAGTCCTATATAAATCCCAAGTAGAACTATTTTTTTTTAAATAACTACTTTTAAAACAGAGTTACCATGTTAGTGTAAAAATATTTATCCGCTTTACTTATTTAAGATTAACTTTTACTAGAATTTTTACTACGCGAATTTCTTCTAGTCCTACCTGACCCTGTTCACCTTCCACGCTAGTTAGATCTCTCCATTCTTCAATAGTCTGAGCCAAATCGACACTGTTGAGGGGAATCTTCACTTCACCGATTTGATCGTGCTTGGAAAAGCGATCGAAGTCGAAAATTGCGAAAACCAGAATCTTTGAAGTAATTTCGGCAAATGGTACTTGCTATAATAAGAAAAAAGAAAGATCTCTCAGCGAAAGACAAATTAATAGATTGCTTATGGTAAAATAAACTCGCATGTTATTTGATCACTAAGATAATATTTACAGCAGTTTTTCCATATAAATTTCAATTTTTAACATTTAATTTATTTTTATTCTTATTAGGACTTAATTTAAAAAATCCTCTGTCATGTTTGATAAACATGTTTGTTCGAGGCTAATGTTTGGCTTATAATAATAATAATAATAATAATAATAATAATAATAATAATAATAATAATAATAATAATAACTAGTTTTAGCATTTATTTATAGCAGAATTATTATTTTTACTATAATAAAAATAAATAAATAAATGATAAATGAAAATAAAAATAAAATCTGAATATACACGATCTACTTAAATACAATATCTAATTTACACTTTGTTTGTAATTTATTAAAAGAAAAATTTGCTAAAAATAGGACGACATCGTAGTTGAAATTTGTACGACATTCTTTATATTAAGTTATATATTAAGTAACATAGTAATAATAAGATCTAATTAAATATACTGATATTAATATTAAGTTACATTAATATATTGATATTAATATATTAATATTAAGTTATAAGTCACGTGAAATCTGCAACAGGTTAAGGCCAAACAAATTTATTTTTAAATATTTAATAATTTATTATCACTGATAGAAATTGAGATTTAAATTTAGCAATTTTTTTATAAATTCAACTGTGCTGTTTATTTTTTATTATAATAATTATTATCACTAACGATATTAAGTTTATTCTTTTTGCAATTTAATGATATTTTATTTTATTCTTCATATGTTACGCAAAATTCCTGAAATATATTCTAAACAGTTAATAAATAAATCACAGAAAAAATCATTTAAAATATTTATGTTGATATAAACTCGTATTTATGTGTTGTATCACAGTTAATTCTTTTGTTTTTTTAATAAGATTGATATTAAATCAAATGAGTAAAGAAAGTTTTTGATTTCAATATACTCCTGTTACGAGTATATTAACATATCTGTTAAATATACAACATGAGAATACACACCAGAAAAAATAGATGATCATAGTTTATTAATTAAAAATACAATTATTACTATAATTAATGGGGAGAGCGGGAATGAACACCTGATCCACGGAAAAGTCCTTTTTAGGACTTCCAGGGTGACAAATGGCAATGCTATAGCCAATGAAGTTTTAACTGAGGCTCGGCTATTGCCGTTACCCAGCCATGACTAGAGCTTTTTAGCTCAATAACACTCTATCCATACAGATTTACTTCATTCAGATGACGGGATAAAGAGTCAAGGACTCAATCCATCGCCCAGTTCTTTTAAGAACTATAATTTATGAAAAATTTGATCTAATGTAAAAGTCCTTTTTAGGATTTCCAGGGTAACAAACGGCAATGCTGTAGTCAATGAAGCTTTAACTGAGGCTCAGCTATTGCCGTTACCCAGTCATGACTGGAGCTTTTTAGCTCAATGACACCCCATCCACACAGATGTTCTTCATTCAGATGACGGGATAAAGAGTCAAGGACTCAGTCCATCGCCCAGTTCTTATAAGAACTATAAGACTATAATTTATATGAGCTATTATGGGAGGGAAAAATGACCCTTGGAGGGCAATGGATGGCAATGCTGTAGCTAATGAAGTTCTAACTGAGGCTCAGCTATTGCTGTTACCCTCCTGCCATGATCAGAGCTTTAATTGCTCAATAACACCTTATCCCTACACTGTCCTCTACAAATAACGGGAAAGATGAAAAGCATTCTTGCTTCGCCCCTTTGAGCCAGTCCTTATAATGACTATAATTTATATACAGATCTTATATTTGTTTACAAAATTTAAATTCAAATCAATATTTACGGTACCTTAATATTTTGAATATAGTATAAATTTTAAATTATACAGCTTCTTATTTTTAGTATAATAATCTATAAAGATGACGTTTATAAGGCCATTTTTAAATTAGATGTATCTAATTATTTTTAAACTAGAGTCTTTTATTAATGTAACTTAATATTTTGAAATATGAATATGAATGAAGAGTAAATAATTAAAAACAATTCTATGAAATGCAAAAATTAATCTTTTTATTTTAAATCATTTCAAAAATATAAATATAGTTTAAAATAATTTCAAAAATAAAGTACAATAAAAATTATCAAAAGCATTTTATTTATATTACTAACCATATATTCTATTTTATTTTATTTTAAAATATAATATTAATATCAATATATTAATGTAAATAAAATAATAATATATTATATTATTATTAATATAATAATAAAATATATATTTTTATTTATTTTTTTTGTATTGGTTGCTAAAATATTTACACATACAATAAACATCTTGAGTGACATTGCAACTTAGAATTTTACAGAATTCAGCACTAAGTGCTGCATTTTCTCCATTGGATTTCAATTAAAATTTTTAATAATACTTTTTTGCCTTTATATTATGTATTTACAACATATGTTCTTCTAATATTAACAATAAAAATTATACAGCATTTTTTAATATAGAATATACAGAATAATAATAATAACAATTTTTTAATAGTAATAGTATTTTTTGATTGCTAAAATATTTACACATACAATAGACATCTTGAGTGACATTGCAACTTATAATTTTACAAAATTCAGCTCTAAGTGCCACATTTTCTAAATTGATTTCAACTAAAAATTTTAATAGTATTTTTTGCCTCTATATTATGTATTTACAACATATGTTCTTCTAACGTTAACAATAAAGTTTATTCGGAATTTTTTTTGTATAATAATTTTTTTTGTTTATATAATTTTTTGATTATAAGAATAATATATTACATTATTTTTTCATGTTACATAAGAGTATTAAATTAATGATATTATCACATAATAATCAGTATCTTCTATTGTTGCATACTTTACTGTTTTATTACATAATCTGCTTCTTTGGTTATAAGGATTACGTGTGGTTCAGTGAGACGAGTTAATCCCACCTATTTCGAAGCTTGGGTTAGCTTTTGTGAAGAGAGTGGGATTTAGGCTTCACTATTTATGTTGTTGCTACTGTTTATGTATGGGATGTTGGCATTGGATGCTGGTGATTTGCGATGTGTATATTAGTGTTAATGGTATATTAACTTTATTGGTATATTTTCAAGAGTTCGTGTTTTAATGTTCTGTAGTTATCTATGTGTTTTTAAATTTCTTGGTAGGCTGTTGAATTGCGTGGATATCTGATGTGATCTCACAAAAGAACCGTATGAATTGTTGAAGGGTGAAGGGACGTAGAGAGTTGTTGTGGGTCGTGTTATACAATATGTGTCTCTATTGTTTCGATAGGTGATGTTAAAGTAATTCTTTGTTAATGTCATTTAGTGTTTCAGGTTTTTAATGCTCAGAATTCTGTGTATCGCCATGTGCTGTCGGATATTGATTGTTGCGTGTAAGGTGTCCGGATCACTGTTGACACGATTTTCCTGTGTAACGCTTCTAATTTTGTTAGGTGCTGTTTGATGTGTTTGCATAGACTGTTACCGTTATATTATTAAATATTAATATAATTATTTATAATAATAAAATATTATAAAATAAAATGCTTTTGATAATTTTTATTGTATTTTATTTTTGAAATTATTTTGAACAATTTTTTATATTGTTGAAATGATTTAAAATAAAAAGATTGATTTTTGCATTTCATAGAATTGTTTTTAAATATTTACTCTTCATTCATATTTCATAATAGTGTTAAATTATTATTTTATTTTATTTATTTGTTTTTAAATTTAGAAGATTTTATTAATATGTAACTGATTTAAATTAAAAATTGCAAAATATTCATTATGTATTAAAATAAGAAATGAACAACTTATCTAAAAAAATTTAACAAAAGAGCTTTTACCTTGAAAGTAAAGGTCTCGTTAAAGACTGGATTTAGGGTCTTCCGATGGACTTTAGTTTCATACTTCTTCTTTTTGTCTGGGAGTAAGTAGACCTTTACGTATGGATCAGAGGTACCAGACATATCCAAGCCGGGCAGTTCCTCCGCTTGAATCACAGTCACAGCAAGCTGAGAAAGAACACATGACAGATCAGATTTCCTTTTGCAGCTCATGAAATTATTTCAGTACAATTCATATTAGATTAGTTATTTTATATTATTTATTCTTGTTTACCGTGTTAGAGTTGAAGTCATAATCCAGTTTGTATTGTAGTCGACCGAGTTTTTCTTCTGATTTGGCACTTTCCGCTTCTCCTTCATTGTCTTCCATGTTTTCCTGCAATTCCTCCATATCCGGTTGGACCTGAAATGCAAGCAAATTCTTCCATTAGAAATGCAAACCAATATTTTTGAAATAAATTGTAAATTAAAAGTTAAGGGAACATCGTACTGAATTTACAGAAATGTCATTAAACTCTTCCTACCTTTTCTTTATAAGCACCACCTAGAAGTCCCATCCCTTTGAGATCAACCACACCTTTTCCTCCTTTCTTTGAATCCTTTTTCCTTCTCTTGCACCATCGCCTTAGACAACAGCAGCATATACACAGGAACAGAAGGCCGATTCCAATCAGAATCATAATGATCCCCCATTCTGGAACTGCAAAAGAAAGAACCAATTAGTTGGACGGGAAAAACATTTACAATTACAACTTATCATTGTAAATTTTCAGTGCCTGATTAGTATACGATTTCATCGCGACTGAATGGACAAGAAATTTCTGCAAGGACCTCATTATCCATAATCCTATTACAGATATCGAAAACGAATACCAAGAATGTAATCACGATAGCTAAACTTTTTTTGCTGCTCTTTTATAGACTCCCACAGAGAAGAAATTTCTCATACAATACACCCTCTGTCCAAAAAGAAACCGAACTTTTGATAGAAAATAAAACAGGCCAATTATAATTATTCAAATCAATTGATTTGAATTCAAATCAATATACTTTCCCTCTGCTTCGATACAGCGTTGGGCACGGGCCACGCTCGGTTTTTGGGATACTGTTGAGGGTCATGGTTACTGCCACTTGAATGTTTTATTGATGTCGTATCGTTTCCTTTCATCGGCAAATGAAGTCGGGGAAGAGAAAGAAGTCACAGGGTGCTAAATCAGGTGAATACGGCGAGTGATCCAACATACAAACTTGGTTTTTGCTTAAAAACTGTCTCACAATGTTCGAACCATGAGATGGTTCAAATCGCGAATTCAATTTACGAAGGCATCAGCTCTCGGTCAAAATGTTGTGCACAGTTGATTTTGGAATCCCCAATTCATCTTCAATCAATCTCACGGACGATTTCGGGTTTTCATTGATGAAATCACGCACTTTTTGGATGTTAACTTCGGTCAATCCACTTATTGGAAGGCCAGGCTTTTCGTCGTCCTCAAGCGTCTCACAACCACTTTGAAATCGCTTAAACCACTCGTAAACTTGAGTACGGGATAAGCGTTCATCACCGTATGCTTTTTGAAGCATTTGATGCGTTTCGGTAAAACGTTTACCAAGTTTAACGTTTAACTGTTTGAAACTCATTTTCTGACTGTTCGTCAAAACACACTGTCACTCTTGGCATTACAACTCGGTTTCTAATGAAACAAATGTCATAAACAGTTGACACAACACTAATGAAGGTTGCCGCTTTCGACAAAAAAAAAAAAAAAAAAGATACAACAGGTGGCGCCATTAGTTTCTTCTTTGGAAAAGTTCGGTTTCTTTTTGGACAGAGGGTGTATCACTCCAAAATGGATAATGTATAGCGTACTATATTTTAGGAAAACTATAGAGAGATAATTGTTTGTCTAAATTTAAATTAAAGGTCGTTAATTTAATATAATCATTACAGAATGGCCTTTAATTTAAATTCAAAGTCCTTCTGTAGTGGCTAATCACCGCGAAATTCGAAATTCTAGAAAATGCTTTAACTTTTTTTTTTTATTCGTTACATAAATTCATATTAATATAAATATTTATGAAAAATAAGTAACTGTGAAGTTGTCTTGATCTTTGTGTGTTATGTCTTAGAAGTTCTGTATGAAAGTTATACAGCATTATTATTATTTTCTCAAGTCCAGTATGACGATCACAGAGCAGTCCTTCTGAAGGCCAAATTGATTAAAACCTTGGTGAAGTTCGGAGACAGTGACAATTACGTTGAGTGCTGTCAATTTAAGATGGTATTTTACAAATCGAGAACCGGATCATTTTACAGAGACCAAAAGAGGAGGAAAATATTGCAATAATACGTATTAAAGGGATTCAAAGTTTTTTTGTTTTTTTTTGTAATTATAAAATTCGAGAATTTCCGAAATTTTTATCTAAACTCTGCGTATTTGTTTCTTATTTTCTTCTCCATTAATTAATTGGAAAACTTGCGGCCAGAAGTTCGGAAGACCATTTACAGATACATGTGAGGTGGTCCTAAGGCAGACTCGAAGCGTTATGCCTTCGAAAATCACCCTTCTTCATCATATAACAGTTTCTTTGGACCATTCTTAACTTCCTACTCCTAATATCACAGTTTCCGCAATCCCTATCATAAGTAGTACAGCGATTAAAAAGTAGAAATTTTATTTAAATACATTATGTTTTATCTTTAATTTTTCCCAATAAATTAATTCCAGTTTTAAAACTGAAGACGATAAGATGAATGAATAGCTGTACTTCGTATTTAGCAATTTTTTTTAAAACGATTTTAATGAAAAGTTAAAAACACGTTAAGTGTTCTGCTAATATTCTAACATGAATTCAGTTTTCCTTCCGCTTCTTTTCAGCTTTAATTTTTTTCCGGTAATTGTTCTAGAGATACTCTTAATTTTAATATAAAATAAAGTTTTATTGTTTGATCTTTATACTAGGTTAGGTGGAACAATTCATATACGAGCAGTATTCACTATAAAGGAAATATGCAGTCAGGAAAAAAAGCCTTCTCAAGTATAAAAATATTCAGTCCACAATATAATAATGCGCTTGCACAGATTATTTGACAGTAGTTCACGTAAAATATATCCCAAGTACTAACAGAATTATGGGCTGAAAGTGCATAACGAGTTTAACATACAAAACAAAACTCAGGTACTTAAAGAAGCCTGAAGTGATGCATGCTGGTTACTTTTAAGTCTTAACTTTGATATGACTATTATTATTATTATTATTATTATTATTATTATTATCAGTACATATTGAGTACAACGTTCACACAGAATCATTAACTACTTACTGTGGGTCTTTTCAGAGATGTCGTGCATAATTTTCTCTCCAAAGGATTCTTCAGTCGAAGTTGCATTTCCGGTTGAGGCCGTTTCTACGATTATTTCTGTCGCACTTGCGACTGGAGAAATAGCCGCCTGTGGTTGTCCTTCTTTCGGTTCTTCTGACGCTTCTCCTGCATCAAGCAAAGGAGGCTGTCCTTCCAGAGTCTCCGAACTCCGCAAGCGGAGAATAATCTTCTCTAGTGGATTCGTAGGCGGCATTTTGACCAAGACGACGCCTATAGGATAAGAGAATAATAAGGTCTATTAAGAAAGAGAAAATTATGACGTAACTAATTGTGTGTGTGGTTCTGTTTGTGAAGCTAGTGCAGTCTAACCATGACGAAATGGTAAGAATGTTATATAATTCCTAGAGTAGCCTCTAACAGATGCTACGAGTAAACGTTATATTGCTAACGCAGTTTCACAACGACTACTGATACTCTTAAAACGTTTTTTTTTTAATTCTTCGCTATTATTTTCCTCTACGAGTATTTATCGCATTTTTACCTATCCGAAAGCATGAGTCGTATCCATAGTAAACACTTTCATACTATAAATTACTCGAAGGGTAAGTTGAATAGCGAGAAAAATCTCAAGTATTATTTCATTAAATATTGCAAACTGTTTTGAAGATAAAATTTACAAATTCGGGAATTAAAATGAATCTGCTACATTGTTCTAATATTTTTTTAAACACGAAGTTGATTATTTTTAATTGACAACATGAAATATTTTACAAAACATCTCAAAGTATAAATGATATTTTTTAAAAAATTGCACTGATTAGAAAATTTTATAATTTCTAAAAATTTGAAAATATTCATTTCTAAATTAGTGTCAGTAATTCTATAAAAACCAGCAGCCATATATATATATATATATATAATCTTCATTAACTACTTAGTGTGGGTCTTAAATTAAATTAAAATTAATGAAGTAGTTAAGTAGTTAAAAAAATCTATCGGAAGGCAAAGTTAGATCTACTCAGTGAAAGAATTTTTGATACGAAACGTACTGTAGCTTTTTTATTCAACGATAAAAGAACTTTAGCTCAAAAGCTTGAAGAAGTTGTGGATAATGGTAGTTTGCATGAATTTTTTATGAACAGTGAAGCTCAGGCATCACAGATACAATATAATAACACGATTAACTTTATTAGAAAATTTGAGAATCTTAAGAGAATGCAGAATCCACTTGATTTTAATAAAGACCACATTAATCCTGACAAAGTTGTAATAAACAAGTCCTCTCACGTTCTTACAGCAGCCGAAAAAAGCATTCTCTGCAAAGGTCTTAATTTCATTCCTTCACCAAGATTTATTCCTAAGGAATCTCTCCTTACTAAAATAGAAAAAGCTACTTCACTCCTACCTACTCAAATGGCTACCCTTCTACGTATAGAACCCATTTTCATTATTAACAATGCGAAACCTCCTACAGATAACATTTCCTCAGCTGAACGACAGGCCTTAAAAACTTAAAACAACAGAGATATAATAATATTACCGGCTGATAAAGGCAATGCTGCCGTAGGCCTCAATTCTGAAGAATACCATAATAAGATGCTTCAATTACTTGAAAATAATACATATTCGATACTACAGGAGATCCAACACGGGAACTTCAAAACCGCACAAACAATTTATTTGAAACAACAACTGAACTATCTCGAACATTCTGCTTTCCTCTACGCTCTCTGCATCCACTCATCCCAGGTATTTATGGGGTTCCAAAAATCCACAAGGAAAACTTCCCTCTTCGTCCAATCGTGGAAGGTATTGATTCGCCTACTTGCAAGCGAATTTTCCAAACATCTTGCTAAATACCTCAAGTGTTTTTCTAATGAGTCTTCATCTTCGTTAACAATACCTTGGACTTTATATCACAAATTAAAGATATAACCATCAACGAGAATGACATAATAGCAAGTTTTGATAGTTTCCTTATTTACAAATGTTCCTACAGAAGAAGTGCTAATATTACTAAAGAACAAATTATCCAAAAAAATGTTTGCTTTACTAACCCATTGCGTTAAGTCTGGTTACTTCCGATATCAAGACACCATCTACAAGCAGATCCAAGGTCTAGCGATGGGCAACCCTTTATCTCCTATTCTTGCTAACATTTACTTTGATTTTGAAACTAAAGCTATATCATCCTTCTCATTTAAACCAAAACTTTGGAAACGCTACGTAGATGACATTTTTATTATTTGGAGTCACGGCCATAACTCTCTCATGGATTTTCTTAATCATCTCAATAATCAGCATCCTAATATAAAATTCACAGTCGAACTTGAATATGATAATTCCCTTCCATTCCTGGATATAAAACTTTCACGCTGTTCTGGAAAATTTAGAATCTCCATGTATAGAAAACCTACGCAAACTAATAGATATCTTCACAGTCAGTCCCATCATTTTCCTCTACAAAAACGTGGAACTATTTCTACCTTGGGACATAGAGCACGGTCTCTTCTGAATGACCCAGATGAACTTCAAAAAGAAATTAATTACCTCTCTCATGTCTTTAGACAAAATGGATATTTTGATAAAACCATTAAAAATTTCTTCTAAATCCTCCTAGCCACTGCACTGAAGAAATAACTAACTTTAAGAGTAACATCTCCATCCCATACATCAGTTCCGTTTCCAAAAAATTAGCTAAAGTTCATAAAAAGTATAACATCAGGTCAGGACCTTATTCACTACACTTCCACAAATCCGCTCGCTAGTATGCCATCGAAAGCCTCGTCATCATAATCTGAAGTATCCTGGCGTATATAAGATATGATGTGATTGTAATATCTCTTATTTTGGTCAAACAAATAAATCTATTGAATTACGTATGGAGGAACACAAGAGAGACATCTCTTACAAAAGAACACATGCCAGTGCCTTGTATGGTCTTGTTCTTTTCTCGAACAATCCTGATGATGAACACCAGGGTCATTCAGTCTGCTGGGATAGATCCGAAAACATCTTTCGTTGCCATGATGAGTTTGAAAGAAAAATTGTGGAGTCCAGAGAAATCATCCTTAATTGTGAATTTAAATAACAATTTGAGCTACAACATCCCTGATAGCCACTCTGCTGTTGTTCGGTACCGGCGTTCGCGAGAGTCTGCAAGCACGCACTCAACAAACAATGCCACGTTTGTAAGAATTTAAATGTAAATACGACGTTTTTTCATGTCAATTATCTTAAACTTAAATTATCTCATATCTTAAACAGTTTTTCACAGTGTTTTAATACTGTTTCCTATTCTTAGAAGACACTTGAAGAAGGCTGTCAAAAGCCGAAACCAGTTGTGTTTTTATTTCAATAAAGCTTTTATATATATATATATATATATATATATATATTATATTTTTTATATAATATATATTATATTAAATAATATATATTTTGTTTATACATAAATATATATAATTTTTATTTAAATATAAAATATACACCAAATGAAAATAAGAATATAAAAATGAAGTTTTAACTGAGGCTCGGCTATTGCCGTTACCCAGCCATGACTAGAGCTTCTTAGCTCAATAACACTCCATCCACACAGATTTACTTCATTCAGATGACGGGATAAAGAGTCAAGGACTCAGTCCATCGCCCAGTTCTTATAAGAACTATAAGAACTATGGATATCAGGTGATTAGTGAACTGATAGTCCTTTTTAGGACTTCCAGGGTAACAAATGGCAATGCTGTAGCCAATGAAGTTTTAACTGAGGCTCGGCTATTGCCGTTACCCAGCCATGACTAGAGCTTTTTAGCTCAATAACACTCCATCCACACAGATTTACTTCATTCAGATGACGGGATAAAGAGTCACGGACTCAGTCCATCGCCCAGTTCTTTTAAGAACTTTAAGAACTTATGGATATCACATGATCAATGGCGACAATCAGAAAATATTATTGACTGTGAATAGAATAGCTTGGTGTAATGTTTTTGTTAATTATGCAAATGAAATGATAAAAAACGATTAAAATTAATATATATGCTGTGTGTGTGTGTGTGTATGTGTGTGTGTGTGTGTGTGTGTGTGTGTGTGTGTGTGTGTGTGTGTGTGTGTGTGTGTGTGTGTGTGTGTTAAAAATAATGGTCTGCCATAAAATTCAATAAATAAATAAATAAATAAATATATATGGGGGTAAAGAGTCAAAATTTTGGTGTATATTTGGTGTAAAGGCCTACAATTAAAATTAAAATTGGAATAATTTGAATAAAATTGATTTAAATGAAATTAATAAAAATAATAAAGAGTTATAATATAATAAAATAATTAGGAATAATGATAATATATTATAACATATAATGAAAACAGTAATGAAATAAAATATAATTAAAATGCGAATATTGAAAATAAATATCATCATTTAAAATAATGAAAATGTGCATTATAATAACACAAAATTTAATATAAAATAACAACAGAATCAAAATGTATAAAATAAATTCATTACTGTTCGGAGGAATATTCTGTTTCTTTCTTTCTTCCTTTTTTTTTTTTAAATCATAATGATAAATGCGCTGAGGACGTTTCTGTAGAGCAGCAATTAGCAACATTTTCTGTTCAGTTTGTTCAGATACAGTCCAGGACGCGAGGATATTTTACAAGTGCATTTCAAATGAAGGTGAGTTAACGTGCAGAGGTAGCAAAGGTTGTTATTCTGCAAAAGTGACTAACTAAATAAATAAAATAAAGATAAATCGGCCGGAGAACACACGCAGTTAATCGGCATAATACAGTGATCTCATGGCTTTAGTTGCTTCTACCATAATTCGAACCAGCCTAACCCAATCAATATGAAGTGCTATGAAATCATAATATTTCTCATTTATAGCTTTTAGTTAATAGTTTTTAGTTAAAGGAGAAAGAAGTATAAATCATTATTCACAATTTTTATGCCGAAATATTTCTTCAGATTTTGTCATTGATTATACATATTAAAATTAACAACAACAAAAAAAAAAAACAGCAAAGCGTAGCATAGGAAGAACTTATGATTCAAAGCGAGTAATGCTTTCTATGAACGTCAAGTCCTTATAAGGACTGGCTTAAAGGGGTGAAGCAAGAATGCTTTTCATCTTCCCCGTTATCTGTAGAGGAGAGTGTAGGGATAAGGTGTTATTGAGCTATTAAAGCTCTGATCATGGCAGGAGGGTAACAGAAATAGCCGAGCCTCAGTTAGAACTTCATTGGTTACAGCATTGCCATTCATTACCCTCCAAGGGTATAGATATGTGTGTGATCTTCCTGAACGTCAAGTCCTTATAGTCCTTATAAGGACTGGCTTAAAGGGGCGAAGCAATATTGCTTTTCATATTCCCCGTTGTCTGTAGAGGACAGTGTAAGGAGAAGGTGTTATTGAGCTATAAAGCTCTGATCATGGCAAGAGGGTAACAGCAATAGCAGAGCCTCAGTTAGAACTTCATTGGCTACAGCATTGCCATCCATTACCCTCCAAGGGTACCAATTTTAGTCGCCTCGTACGACATGCATTAGCTACATTGGTGCTATTCTTATCCCGGCAACCACACGGGTATAGGAATAGAAATTGGTCTCAAATACAATCGCGCTTTTGTATAAAAAGTGGTGTTTAAATTAAAATTTTAAAATGTTGAACAATATACATTTTCATTAATTTAAAATTAATATTAATATAGTCTAAAGTTAAAAAAAGATTTTTTTAAATAAAAAGTATGTTTTTTTCACTTTAATTTAATATTTATTTATATAATTGATAAGTGAAAAGTGCATATGATTATTTAGGGAGACTTTTCATTCGTCTATGAATCTTCCTATACATCTTCCTGTTAACTGAAGTATTTTGCATCGTATAACAACATGAGCAGGTGTTGATTTCAGATCTGAAGGCGATATGGGCTTCCCCAGTACGAAGTACGACGAACACACCATGATAAATGATTCTGTCAGTTACAGCTGACTGCCAGGAGGAGATGAAAGTTTCACAGCATGAGCCTGGTTGGTTCGATTTTCTTATGCAGAAAGTGATGCAATAGACGCACTCGGCTAACTGGTTCACTCCGGTAGAGCTCAAAGTAAAACAGCAGTCGAATGCTATATAAAACCTGAAGAATAAAAGCGGCTTTTTGAGATGCGGGAAGACATAAATTATGCACGTGGAAAAACAGAAATATAACTGATATCAGTAAGCACATTAGAGTCTAAGAGTAGAGGAAGATGAAACAGTTCATGAGATATATTGTTCCGAGCAAAAATATTATTAAATGAATCGAGTAAAGAAAAACACTCGGTGATTTAAATAAATAAGAATAAGGCAAAATTCAAACACTGAATCTCCATCGCTCAGTCTGTAGAGACAATGTCATTTAGTTGTGGATTTGAATCATGTCGAAGATAGCAGCTAACTACGAAGTTGGCAGGATACTTTTCTCTCACAAAATTGATAAACCTGTCAGAGAAATACGGTAGAGTTGACATTTACCCCACCCTCATCACAACATCAATTAATTTTATATGAAGCCAAGATGTCCTGCACACTACAGGGGATTGGGTATACAAAAAGCCTGCAGGTGATTTATTATATCAATACACAAATGGCAGACGCATCAGGAACAAACAGATTGAGTTTATTGCCTTGATGAATACATTGTGACATCAAATTGTAGGCTTTCCTCTCCTGAAATCTTCTAAAAACACTGTGTGCTGCTGATGATATCGTACGATCTGAGTTAGAGTGACAGCACGACTGCAATGTTAGTATCAGTTTTCCATGAAACTATCTGATGTGAGGTGAAGTCTAGCAAGATCCAAATACATGGTGGAGTTTTGTTACTATGGAACTAGTGCATCAGCCGCTAATGAAATGCATCGCCAGATTAACCATGGTTGCTAAACGAGTAATCACCAGCGACTTTAATTACTTGAAAATGGACTGAGTAGCATGAAATCTTATGAGAAGAGTGAAGCCGAAATTACTGAGGTGTCGAGACAACTTCTATCAGCATATGAGAGAAGGAACTCGAGGTCAAAGAGTGTTAGACCTGATTATAGTGTCAGAGGGAGTTTTCGTTCCTGAGGTTCCTGAACTGCTTCCGGTAGTGGCAGTGACCATGCTGTTCTGACCTCGGATGGCGCAAAGGTCGATGTGTAAATCTATCTGTCTCTCAGTATCTCTGGAATGGTGGTGAAGAAGTTTTGATTCACGTAGAGAAATGAGTTGACAGTGAATCTAAGGGAAGGTTATGTTTGAGTAACTCGCTCAACGTTTTATAATAATGTTGCTGTTGAGTTAGACAAGGGGAATGGATACACCATGATTTGTAGACTTTTCTGAAGATTTCGACAGTTACAATCTGGAAGTCGGTTATGCAAGTTAGAGGATAGGGTGTTGGATTATGAACTATTAGTTTGGATGACTGACAGTTATCAAAACATAATATATGGGGATGAGTCTCGTAGATTTAAAGCGAACGGCGATGTACCAGGGAGATCAGTTCGTGGTCCACTGCTATTCGATCTTCGCATTAATTGCAATGTAGAACCGAACATTGGCATGTAAGAATAAGGAAGTAATTCTGCTTCTTTACAAGGGTATCATACGACCTTATCTGGAATATTGTGCCCACATCTAGTCTCCTAATTTCCGAGATGATGTAGACATAGTAGAGAATGGTAAAGATGATATGACAAATGTTTGAAAGGATATCAGTAGATGGAATTTTTAATTTTCTGGAGAGTGTGGAGAGAACGAGAGGACATCAGTGGATGATATTGAGAATCAATGCAATCAAGTAAGACATGAGAACTAAATTTTTCTTTCATCGAGCAGTAAATGAGTGGCTTTCCGTTGAATATGATGTGTGCAAAGCAAGTAGTGTGAATGAATTCGAGATTTAGTGCTGATATGTGACTTTCCTCGATGAGTCCCTGACTTCTTGGAGGTCTCTGGTAAATCACACTATTTGAGACTAATATGTTGCGTTAGGGTTAGTGACCACGAGATGGCGACACATGTCTGCAGTACTCTCCTCACTTGATGCCGTTTAAAATTAGTGATGGTCTTGTGACAAATGTTTTTGATTGGCTAACGGTGAAGACTGCCTCGTAGTGTCCAAAAGATAGATAGATAGATAGACAGAGCTAATAAGGCCTTGCCGACTCCCTGTGAGGAATAAAAGGCGTTATTTGTGATCCAATGCGTTTCGTTTTTTTCGTATAGGAAACAGAAAACATAAGTATCGTTATTAACGTTAACTCGCATTACACATTAAATTAATACGATGACGTTACTATGAATTCTAATATAATAAATTCATCATATTAATGATGTGTGTGTGTGTGTGTGTGTGTGTGTGTGTGTGTGTGTGTGTGTGTGTGTGTGTGTGTGTGTGTGTGTGTGTGTGTGTGTGTGTGTGTGTGTGTGTGTGTGTGTGTGTGTGTGTGTGTGTGTGTGTGTGTGTGTGTGTGTGTGTGTGTGTGTGTGTGTGTGTGTGTGTGTGTGTGTGTGTGTGTGTGTGTGTGTGTGTGTGTGTGTGTGTGTGTGTGTGTGTGTGTGTGTTACAACTGAATACAACCTTGACACTTGCAGGCCATTCCAAACTAGCTTATCTGAGAATTATCGGACAATAAACAGATGGAATCTTGGTATGTACTGCGTAACGATGATTATCGTATTTTGAAAAAAAAAAAAAAAAACTTACACAAGATGACTCTATTCTTCTTAAATACGCCATTAAAGGGCTCGGTCATTCTGTGAAAGCTATAACACAACCTTGTTATTTAAATGTCTTTGATCATGTTTTTCACATATATATTTAGGTTGTTAAAAACAAAATTACCTCTGGCGCCTGGAATAATTGCAACCATAATGACGTGCAAAGGGAGGCAGTATGCGATACATGTACCAACCCTAACAACTGTATACAAAGTCGCACGAAAATAAAACATTAAGGTAGAAACGAGGTATTTAAATTTTTATAAAAAAAGTCTTATACCGTGCATTAGAAAAGTAACATCTGGTCCATTGTGTCTGTTCATATTTCTCTTAATAGTTTGTATTTGCGTAAAAGAAGGGTTAGCTGTAAAGTAGTGACAGTTGAAACACAAAAAATTCAGACGAGAATGTTACTCAATACGTTCGCTTATAAAGAAAGTGAATGCAATAAAATATTGATATCGATTATGTTAATTCAACTTAATATGCCACACCGCCATCTAAACGAAGCTTACGCTGAACATAAAATCGATGACGTCACTTAACTGTGTTTCTTTGATAGTATCTTCTCCATATCTAATAATACACAGAACTCGACGTAAAAGTTAATAAAAAGCAAATTAAATAGGTAAAAGAGCAAAATAAAATGCTAACACCTTTCCATCTTTTCACGCTACACTGTTGTTCTTTGCATTTTGCGTTTGTAACAGGTCTTTGCTTCTCACCATCTTACAGAACGTGTTCTATAAGAGGCAACATTTCCTTTTGTAACTAGTAATTACTTTTAATTCTGTTTGTTCTTAAGCAGATTTTGCTCAGTTGGGGATTAAAAACTCGAGAGATAACCACTCTATTTACCTGAGTCAGAGATGAACCAAACTCTGAAATCTACTAAGAAGGTCCGTGATAAAAAAAACGTAAATCGTTTTTTTTTTAAACCCAAGAGACAGGTAAGTTACCACAAAGCTACGTAGGTCTTGCTCTAAAAATTATATTATTTTACTAGCTATGAATGTCATTGAACAATATATAAAGGTTCAAACTATAAAACTTCGTGTTAACAGATCTTGTTTGCACGCATCGGTAGGACAAAGAACAAACACGAAGATATAAGCGGCATTTGGAAAACAACCAACCATAAGTCACTTACCAATAAATTAACTTTGTTAACAACACCTGCGGATAATAAGAAAGCAAACATTTACTTTAATATAAACCGCAGATAAATGAAGCGAAAGCACCACCTAATAAAGATATTAATAGAATGAAGCAAGCTTACACGAAGACAAAAGATGCGCTGATGAATTCAATAACCATTTTGTCACAGTAAAAAAAAAAAAACCATGAGGGTCCATTTTTAATTAATACTTCATGATTGTACACTATCGTTGGATTTTAAGAAGAATGTGATACATAAATAGTTTATAAACAGGAAAGTAAAATGATTGAAAAATTAAAACATTTTCTGAGAATCAGAGTGGATTTAGACGGAACTTTAGGCAGGATTTGGAAAACGTTCCATGGGAGTTTTAAAAAATAAAAATTAAAAATATTGACAGCAATAGGAATTCGAAAGAGTGCCTTAAATTGACCCAAAATTCTTCGAATGGCTTATCAGAAAGAGTAAAAATAAACGATAGCAGTGTTAAGTGATGGTGTTGAAACAGACTTCTAATTCAGGACCAATTTCGTTCGTGTCTGATCTCCCTGCATCATAATTGTAGAGCGAATTCAAATAGTATTTTTATTCAAGTCTCACATACGAAAGGTAAAATCATATTGTAAGGTTCAGAATTATTGTATCAGAAGTATACCGTGGGTGAGCTAAGGATTTCATAAGAAGCCCTGGTCCTTGATACTAAACGTGAATTTTTCAAGCTTCAAGTCTACATTAAGCAAGATGGTGATCAAATAATGAGTAAAGCAATTTATCTGCCACTTAAATTCATTCACAGATATTTGTAGCACTGCTTTCGAATCCACTATCTGTTGGTTAAAGAGTTGATATGCTAATGTTCGGCTAAGGCAGGTTAGTCGAGCATTAACGTAAAGAAAATGGAGATAGAGATTGAAAAAGCGACAGTTATGACTTACTTGCAACTAAAATGGATTGAATTTAAAAGATAAAAAAAAATACGTTTCGAAGATGCGCTTAACACAGTATGAATTTAGTCGAGCAGAGTTTACTTACAAAAATTCTAAAAGCATGGGTAACGAAATCATATATATATTATTTCGTTACTGTATATTCTGATTTCGTTACTGCTGTATGTTCCTATGATTAAATGGCTAAAATTTCCCAACAACAGAGGAAAAGTGCAATATACGAACATGAGTTTGAAAAACATGGTATAGAACTCATACTTTATATATCTGTGCATATAATGCAGATATATTCCCATTATTTAAAATATATGTGAATGAAATAATCGAATGGGGATAGAATAATAATAATAATAATAATAATAATAATAATAATAATAATAATAATAATAATAATAATAATAATAATAATAATAATCTGTATTATTATAGAATAAATTCATAGAAGGAAGAAGAAAAAGAGAAAAAGAAGATGATAATGTGTATAACCAACTGACAAAAGCGGTATATATGAGTGCGATAATTTTATACATATGGATAATCAGAAACTCCTGCTCGTAGGTTAGCTTTTGAGTTTTCAATTAAATTTATATCTGAATTCAGAATTACTTTGAATTTAAACTAAAAAACCTAAACTAAGGTAACGAAAGTCTGTGGGAATCACAGATGCAGCTGCTTTGTTAATATTACTGAAGTTAAAATTGAAACTTGACTGAGTAAATTCATTGTTATTTTTATGGGATTTTTTCCTTCTAAATCTATTCATAAACAAATCATTAAGAAAAACATCTGAGAGAGAGAGAGAGAGAGAGAGAGAGAGAGAGAGAGAGAGAGAGAGAGAGAGAGAGAGAGAGAGAGACTCCATCTCATGTTCCTAAACCCTCCTGGTAACATTGCCTAAAAGACTGTGGGCGATTTTCTGAGTTTCTGGTTTCAAGTTCTCAAGTTTCCCCAAGTGGAAAAAGTCACTTACTTGCAGCCAAGATTGACTACTCAGGATCGATTCTAGTTGCCAATTAGAATCGAACCTATCATGGTCTTTCTTCTGCCAATTCAGCGTTATGACATATAGCGTTATACAGCGATGCGATAAATATGAGCCCTTCGTAGCTCGAGACATTTTTAATAGCTATCGATTATACTGATCTTAGCTTTGCTGACGATGTTGTACTTATTGATACAGAACCAACAAATGCACAAAAACATCTCAGTCTACAAGAGTCACAGGCTAAACGTATTGGTCTGCAGATCAACATCCAAAAGTCCCAAGTATTCTCAATAGGTTTTGAAAACTTTATACTTCATATCAACAACAAACCCTTAGAAAGAGTCAAAGACTTTCAATACCTTGGATCGTACTTCAGTAATATAGAAAATGATATCAGAAAACGTAAACAGCTGGCTCTAGTCTTCCATAACAAACTCCGCTCCATCTGGAAATCATCATTAGTATCATTAAAGACAAAATGAAGACTATACCATGCAACCAGTAGATCCATCTTCTTGTATGGTTCTCAAACCTGGACAATAAGCACCAAACAAAACTACAGATCTAATTAACTCCTTTGGAACCACATGTCTCAGACTGATCCTTGGATACACCTGGATGGACCGCGTCACTAACTCTGCTGTGCTAAATCTGGCTAAGCAAGCACCACTTGTCAATATGGTCAAAAACCTACAACTCGGATGGCTTGGGCATCAACTCAGACATCCTGAAGTCTCGCCCTTTTTGGAATCCCTCATCCTGTACAAACCAGAAAATGACAAACGCAGTAGAGGAAGACCATGCAAACAATTTTGGCAATTCATATGTGAAACCATCCGTGGGTTGAACTGCAAAACTCCATCTGACATCTACCAGTTAGCTCAAGATAGAGAGACTTGGAAGACCATAATTTGCAATATATTTAATTTTTAATATAAATCTCTTTTTCCTTTTCACATTGTATCATATTCTGAATAAACTATGTATGTATGTATGTATGTACCGATTATAATTAATTAATTAATTCGTCTAAAATAACAGAATAAGTTAAATTATTTAGACTATCAAATTAATGACATTTTTGACATCGGAAATTTAAAAAATATATTATACGTCTCTAAGGATTACCAAATGAGTTGTCATCTTTATTTATTTATTTATTATTTTGAAAAAAAAAGAAGTTTCTAAAATAATCCGCAATGATTCCAAATTAATACATCAGTAGCGCATCGCATAAGTGGATTAAATAACAGTAAAAGAGCGCTTGTGTGATTTTCATTTAAACAGAAATAGCAAATGGTTTCCATTATAAATTTAGTTCAGAAAACAGCGCCATCCATTCCATTAGCGGCTTGAAGTTTGGATCAACTTTTCATCTTTCCCTTATCCGCAGTCCTGATCTAATAAACTCTCAATAAATGCCAACGTAAATGGAGTCATTCCCTTACAGTAATCCTCCCTTAAGCCTTTAAGTCAAACCGAAGCCACGGTGCCTCAACATGAATATTACTTTAGCAATCTTCCAACTTCTAAGGATATTAATTTACTTTGACATGCGATATTCCCAACCTTATGGGGCTTTAAAACATAATTAAATGAGAAGGAAAAAGTGGACACTGCATTACCCGTCGTGCAAAGCGACAGATTAGAAAGTTACTTGCTGAGAAAGAAAGAAGGAAAGATATTGTGGGTTAAGGTTAAATATCCAATAGGTCCATGAGAATAGCGCCGCTGCAGCGAAGTAAGCACTTCGAACTCATTTATTTGAGAAATCATGCTTTGCGACATCGCAACGAATACATTAGAAAACAGTCAGAAATAGAACTGCAATCAGCTCACCATAAAGGGATTAATACAAGCGATTTTCTTAAGATTATATAGTTTCTTAAGATTGTAAACACCGATCTTTTAGAAGTTATCTCTGGATATTTCTTGAACGACTGTAGTCCGTAAGGAAAACTAAATGGGGGAAGACTGTTCCAAGACACAGATGTCGCCGGAATGAAAGTGGGCAACGAAAAGGTGGTTGGGTATGTTTGGAGCAGGGAATTCAGTGGATGTTGACCAGCAGCTGCTAGTGTATTTACAGGCTTGGGAGGGGGGGGGGGAAGAGGATATGGTGGTTATCAGATTTAGATTTAAAAAAAAATATCAGAAACTAACCATCCGATGCTATTAAAAATTCGACGTACTACCACCTTTACTTTTAATTATAATTATCCAAAGATAGCATATAGCATGTTCGTTCTTCCAAATGAACAAATAAAAACAATGAATCCAAGATTGATTCCGAAATAATCAATTCTTAAAAGAACTGGGCGATGGACTGAGCCCTTGACTCTTTATCCCGTCATCTGAATGAAGAAAATCTGTGTGGATGGGGTGTTATTGAGCTAAAAAACTCTAGTCATGGCTGCGTAACAGCAATAACCTGGCCATGACTAGAGCTTTTGAACAATATGATTTCCAAAAAAAAAAATAACCTATTTATAATCCTTTTATACTAAAAGAAATATGGTGCATTATACATTATATTCTGATTAAACTATATTTCTTAAAATTTAAATAATTAATAAACAGCTAAATAATATATTATACTTTAAAGTAAATTATATGGTAAATATGACTCAAAAAAGGATTACTGAACTTTGCCATCTGTTTACTTCATCACAAATTCGTTGTAGTTAATTCAGTACGGTTTTTTGCGCCATACTCTATTATTATATTTAAACCAATAAATTTTGTAATGAATAGCCGTTATGTCTTGATGACGACTGATGTTTTGAAAATGTGCTAGTGTGTGAATATTATATTACGAGTTTAATATTTAATCATGACCACAGGAATCTCATGTATTTTAGCCTAAAGCGATAAGGTTTCGTACCAGCCCTAAACTTTCGATAGGTTGAATGTTATTAGTTCATATTTCTAATGCAAGACGGCAAGGATGGAAGAGATAAGGATCTTGTTTGTGTTTATAAGACTGCAATTTTTCTTTTCTGTTACGGGCTCCCGAACCAACTCCCAAGATACAACGGTGCTTTGCCGTTTTGTAATGTGCACAGAAACTAGATGATGTATTTAATAAGAATTTAAATCGAATGGAATCTAAAGTAAATATCCAATTCTAATTCATTCAAGGATAGTTGAATTATTTTTTTCAACAGATTTATCTAATTCCTTAAGAAAAAGTAAACGTGATAAAAGAAACGTTATGCAAGGTGTAGCTTTGATGGTCATATTTTGCCCTGCTAAGGGAGGGAGGGTGTCTCCACGCTTTGATTAATAGTGGTGTCCGAAATAATTGATTCCGAAATATGATTTTTTCTCAAAAAAGAAAAAATCATATTTCCGAGAGATTATTATATTATATTTCGGAAATATGGTTTTTTCTTAAAAAAGAAAATATGATTTTTTCTTAAAATCGGAAATTTCGGAAATATGATTTTTTATTAAAAAAGAAAAAAAGATTTTTTATTTCGGAAATATGATTTTTTATTAAAAAAGAAAAAAGAAATATGATTTTTTATTAAAAAAGAAAAAATCATATGATTTTTTATGATTTATGATTTTTATGAAATATGATTTTTTATTAAAAAAGAAAAAATCATATGAAATATGATTTTTTATTAAAAAAGGATTATAAATAAGTTATCTTTTTAGGAAATATGATTTTTTATTAAAAAAGAAAAAATCATATTTCCTAAAAAGATAACTTATTTATAATCCTTTTATACTGAAAGAAATATGGTGCATTATATATTATATTCTAATATATAATGCATTAAACTATTAAACTATATTTCTTAATATTTAAAGAATTAATAAAGAATTAAATAATATATTATAGTTTAAAGTAAATTATATGATAAAATATAATTTTACATTAATATAATATAGGCTTCGGTTCGAATCACATTGTGGTATGTATGGATATTTGTAAGAGTTTAGATAGCAGTTTCTTCACCATATTTACTGGTAGAGCTCAAGTGGCTTGAAAAAATACCGTTTTCTTCTAGCACCAGGGGAAACGGATATTCTAACCTTTTGCTCATTCATTGTACTGAATATACATTAAATTTACAACCTTTTCTGGACGGATTCAGTTAAAAAACATAAAGTAACTGGCATCTGTGTGCATCGTACAGAATTACCAATTGCTAGACAACACATAAAAGCTATAGAACTAAAGGTTATCAACCCATAATATAGTCGGAGTTGTTTAGCTCACAAGATCACAGCTTAATTCCAGCTTAGAACACTGACCGATTATTACTTCTTATCTGTTGGGAGTAGCAGCGAGCTTTAGGTGCTTAATCTTGTTCTTAAAAGGAATAGTAAGCCTTTGCCATGGCGACAGAGAGAGCATCTACGAAGATAAATCTCCTCCTCTAATTCATTTGGCAAAGGTTCCACATAACACACATCTCATTAGTTATCCCTATGAAGAAAAGGGGACGTCAGCAAGGCCAACGCCCCTGGTATAAAAATCTATAAATAGGAAAAAACTGACACACCCGTAACTAATCATTTATTTGAGGCATCTGATGTAACTAAGATTGGAAAGAAGAATTAGTACTAGAAGTGCTTTTAGTAATACTAATGGGGGAATAGCCAGTATTGGTTTAGTCATCGTCTGAATACGGACGTGCGGGTACATTTTTATCCAAAATGGTTTTCATTTATGACAAGAGAAGAAATCATGTATAGCATTAGAACGATCCTAAGTAAAAGGATTAATTCCAAGATTAAGATATTGAGAAAACGAGTTTTTGAAATGGCTCAGTATGTAAAGGTTTTTGCTTGAATGTCGATTATTTTAACTGTAGGAGTTTCTGTATCAATACCTTGGATATCAGCCAACTATTAGTTTTCATGGCACTTTTTAATTACAGGTCTTGCATGAGTCTTAATAGAAGAGGAATTTTATTTAAAAATATTTATTGATTCTAAGGATATATTATGTTACTGGAAGATGATCCACATTTCAACATAATAATGCAATTTCCCCCCTTCTAGTCTGCATATGAATGACTGGGATATCTGCAGTTTTTCTTCTTATGCAATCCATTTATCTTCTTACATCTCTCTCTGCACCCAGTTTGATAACGCTCATCTTCCGATCCATACTAACGCACAAATTTCCTATTTTCGATCGATACTCAGTGCAGCTTTGACTCTGATTTCTTCTCGTAATGCAATCTTCAGTCTGCATTGCTGCAGTCTTCGCTTCGTTTTTTAGTTAACATGCCGATTTTCCTAATGGATGTTGTTAGGGATTATTCAGTTCTTTCCGTCTGCTTCCAAAAACTAATGATGCTTTTTGATACGTCTTTCCGTCTTTTAGTATGTGTTTCTTTATTATTTTTCCTAAGAACATGTAATTGTTAATATGCTTTGCTACGTGAATGTTGGTAACGTCTTTCGAAGTTGTTTTCCCTATTTTTTTTTCAATAAAACTTTTTTTTTCCTCTTCCACTTCTAGACTTTTAAATTCATTTTTGAAATTTCTTTGCATTACTTTGTATTAATGACGTATGGTTTGTCTAAATCATTTTAAAACTATCAGCAGATAACTAAGCTTATGATATCATGTCTATCTCTTATTTCTTAGAATAGTTTTATTTATTTATTTTTTTCAGTAACAAAAGTCAGCTTCTTTTTTTTTTTTCAGACCAGGTACTCAGTTTTATTACAATTTTCAGTCCTTAAATCGATTTTCAGACTGAAACACGCTCAAATACGGTTCCGTTTAGGAGATATAAATTTAGGACTTTTGAATTAGCGGCTTTTGCTGTTCTGGGTATTCCATGAAGTCTCAATGAAATAAACACGTCGACCGATGTGTTTATACCAGGATTGTACGCAATCTGTTGAAACATTCTTTAATAAAATCCCCTAATGTGTACCTCGTTTCTTTTTTCTACCTCTTTAATACTTTCCTAAAGAATTGAAGTATTATTTCTTACGAGTTTCAGGGATCTGCGAATACTGACTTGAAGATAACGGGAGATGCCATTTACAATCATTCAGCCATTGGGGTCACTTAGTTCCCTTAATTTACCTATCATATTCTTTCTGTCTTTCTTTTTAGCAATTATATCCCTAGTTATTCGAATCTAATGAAAAGAAGAAGAAGTAAGTCTGCTTCTTCCTTACAGATTCAATATCTTTTCCAAACAAATCAGTAAGAATGATATTTCTCCCAGGAGTGCGCAACTAAAGCAGATTGAAAGAATGATGAACTTTTTTATGAATCAAAACAATAATGGTTTAGTTATGAACAATCTCGTTAATGTTTCCCATGATGATTATTGAGAGTTCATTTGAAGGTCTCTAATCGACCTTTAGAATAATGGATGTGTTAATGTTCCGTCTAATGTTGACTTTAAACGCCTAACGATCGACATCTAAAAAAGATGCGAAAATAACCTTTTATTATCCGAAACGTTATTACTTTCGCAAGTTATGACAGTTAACACTTAGACGTTTTTGACTTTCGTATGGATCACATTATAAAATATAAGTAAATGAAGAATAAACTTTCTTGTACGTTCTAGTATTGTATTACTTATAAAAAAGACAATTTTAATAATTTATTTCCTTATTTAATATCTGTTCATATGCCTGTTGTTATAGGTAAATACGGTAGAGTGTTTTTTCAGATTACTTTATATAGATCTATGTATATGTTTATATACCATATCAACTTATGTGTGTGTGTGTATATATATATATATATATATATATATATATATATATATATATATATATATATATATATACACACACACACACACAGCTATCTTAAAACAAATTCTCTTCTCCCAAAAATTCAAGAGGCACAAAAGACCAATTGCTGATTAATAAAATGATTGTTAAAAATTGTAAACGTAGAAAAATCAACCTTCATATGGTTTGGATAGATTATAAAAAAGCGTTTGATTCGGTGCCTCATAGTTGGATTTTAAAATGCACAGAACTATTCGGTATTAGTGGAAACGTACAAAACGTTTTGCAATCCAGCATGAAAAACTGGAAAACAACGTTGGTTCTAATTAGAGAAGAAATTGGACAGGTAAACATCAAAAGGGCATCTTTCAAGGAGACAGACTCATTATCTCCTCTATTGTTTATATTATCATTGATCCCCTTAACTAGAATCTTAAATAAAACTACTCATGGTTATCAAACTACTCAAAAGAGTGCAAAGATATCTCACCTTTTATACATGGACGATCTGAAGTTGTATGCAAAATCAGAGGATGAACTCGAATCATTGCTTAACACTGTGCACATATTCAGTCAAGATATATCAATGGATTTTGGCTTAGACAAATGTGCAATTGCTGGAATAACAAGAGGAAAGTTTGGAGATATGAACGAAATCGAACTGCTCAATGGTGAAATAATCAAGGCAATAAAATTCGAAGACAGCTACAAATATTTGGGAATTTTAGAAGCATCACAAATTCTGCACAATAAGATCAAAGAAAGAACTAGAGCAGAATACATAAGACGATTAAGAAAACTCCTTAAGTCAATGCTTAATGCTGGAAATTTGATAAAAGCAATTAATACCTGGGCCATACCTGTTCTGAGATATTCAACAGGCATTGGTGAATGGACCCAGCTAGAGATGGAAGATTTAGACCGAAAAACTCGAAAATTAATGACAATGCACCATGCCCTCAATCCTCGCAGTGACATTGATAGGCTATATCTATCATGCAAAAAAGGAGGTAGAGGATTATTACAAGTGAAGCAAGTTATTGAAGAAGAAAGACGAAATTTAAATGCTTATCTGCAGCAAACAACAGAAAATTTTCTAATTGAGGTAAAGAAAGATGGTTTATTTAAACTCATGGAGACAAAATTGGAATACAAAACCAACCAAGTAAAAGTGAGAACTGAAAGATGGAAAAATAAGGCATTGCATGGAAAATACCCTCACAGCATAGAGGACAGCGCTGAAGCACCTTGACCTGGCAATGGTTGAGAAATGGAGCCCTAAAGAAAGAAACAGAATCGGTAATTTTTGCAGCACAAGAACAAGCCATTAAAACCAACGTTATGAAGGCAAAAATACAAAAAAAATCAAGAAGACAGTAAATGTAGATTGTGCAAAGAAAAGGAAGAAAGGGTAGACCACATCATAAGTGGATGCAGCAAAATCGCACAAATTGAATACCGTAAAAGGCATGATAACGTAGCTAAGATAATCCACTGGCATTTATGTAAAAAGTATGGGTGTGAAGTATCTAAAAACTATTGGAAGCATAAAGTTCACCAGAAAGTGGTTGAGAATGAAAAAGCTAAAATACTCTGGGATTTCAAAATCCAGACTGACAAAAGCTTGGTATGTAATACACCCGATATCACAGTGGTTGAAAAAAGTGAAAACAAGGGTGTTAAGTTTATCGAAATATCAGTACCAGGAGATAGTCGGATTGACGACAAAGAAAATGAAAAAATTACAAAATATCGCGATTTGCAAATCGTAGATGAACGAATCTGGCAAAAGAAAACGAAAGTTATTCCCATAATAATAGTTGCTTTAGGCGCCATCCCTAAAACATTGAAAAAACATCTAGAAGCACTCGAGTTAGATCGATTAAAATTGGGCAGCTGCAAAAGGCAGCTTTATTCGGCACAGCTTTCATTTTCAGAAATTATTTCCACAACTCATAGGCCCTTGGGTAGGGCTCGAATTAGTGGAATATAACCAGCCTTTTCTTAAGACTGAGGAAGCAAATCAAGCTTTGATGAATATTACGTGCGTAACGTGTAACAGAAGTAACAAAAAAAATCTAATAATAATTATTTTACACAATTTTGTATGACAATTTCCCATACTTTAGGAATAGTAAGAACGTCGTTGCGGTTTAAATTTGGTCTGTGTAGTAGGGCTTCAGAACTTTCTTTATATAAACGTTCATGTTTATATAAAGATCTATGTAAAAGTTTAGACTTTTCCCAATGGATCCTATGGCTTGGATTTTCAATTCCGTGTTGAGAGAGGCCGGATTTCTGAGGTTTAAAAAGACTAATCTGATCTTGATGTTCCGAAATGCGTTTTTGAACAGACCTACCTGTCTGTGCAAAGTAAGACAATTCGCATGAGCATGGAACCTCACGAACGCCAGGCAACATCAAAGGTGAGAGTTTGTCCTTAGGAGAAGGTAACAAGTTGTAAATTTGGTTGATAGGTTTGTAAGTAGTGGCAAAATTGTATTTCTTCATAATTTTAGAAAGACGTTCGGAGATGCCTTTGACGTAAGGTATGGGAATCCTATGGACTTCTTCTTGTTTGGATTGATGTGTGGGAAAGTGACTGATGAGTTTTTGAGTTGTTTTAGGATTATATCCATTTAGGATGGCTGTATTTTTGATTACTTCTAATTCTTAGTTTAGAGATTCTTCAGAGGAGCAGAATTTGTGTGCTCTGGAAACTAGTGATTTAATAATGCCAGATTTCTGAGATGGATGATGAGCGGAAGAATTGTGAATGTAGCGACCTGAGAATGTAGGCTTGCGAAAGACAGACGTGGAGATGGAACCGTCTTCTTTTCTTGGGATGTGTAAATCCAAAAAGGAGATATCCTGTGGAGATTATTTTTCTAAAGTAAAGTTGATGCGATGATGAAGAAGGTTAATTTTATCTAGAAACAGTTGTAATTCATGTTCGGAATGATCCTAGACTGCAAATACGTCGTCGACATATCTTAACCAAATTTTTGGTTTGGGTTCAAAAGGAAATATTTTATCCTCAAGGTGTTCTAGAAACAAGTTTCCTAGGTTTGGTGATAAAGGAGATCCCATTGCTGTTCCTTCTTCTTGCTTGTAAATTTGACCTTTCCAGGTGAAGTAACCTGATGCAATAACAAACTTGAACAATTCAACTATATCAGACGGAAATTTTTGAGTTAGTAATTCTATTGTTTTTTTAGGGGGATGTTCGCGAAGAGGGAGACAATGTCGAAGCTGATTAACAAGTCAGTTTTTGACAGTTGAATGTCTTTCATTTTTGTGTGAAACGTTGTAGAAGTTTTGATTGAACAGACTGAGTGGCCTATGTAAGGATATAGTTGAATTGTTCAAGTTTGTTATTGCATCAGGTTACTTCACCTGGAAAGGTCAAATTTACAAGCAAGAAGAAGGAACAGCAATGGGATCTCCTTTATCACCAAACCTAGCAAACTTGTTTCTAGAACACCTTGAGGATAAAATATTTCCTTTTGAACCCAAACCAAAAATTTGGTTAAGATATGTCGACGACGTATTTGCAGTCTAGGATCATTCCGAACATGAATTACAACTGTTTCTAGATAAAATTAACCTTCTTCATCATCGCATCAACTTTACTTTAGAAACATAATCTCCACAGGGTATCTCCTTTTTGGATTTACACATCCAAAGAAAAGAAGATGGGTCCATCGCCACGTCTGTCTTTCGCAAGCTTACATTCTCAGGTCGCTACATTCACAATTCTTCCGCTCATCATCCATCTCAGAAATCTGGCATTATTAAATCACTAGTTTCCAGAGCACACAAATTCTGCTCCTCTGAAGAATCTCTAAACCAAGAATTAGAAGTAATCAAAAATACAGCCATCCTAAATAGATATAATCCTAAAACAACTCAAAAAATCATCAGTCACTTTCCCACACATCAATCCAGACAAGAAGAAGTCCATAGGATTCCCATACCTTACGTCAAAGGCATCTCCGAACGTCTTTCTAAAATTATGAAGAAATACAATTTTGCCACTACTTACAAACCTATCAACCAAATTTACAACTTGTTACCTTCTCCTAAGGACAAACTCTCACCTTTGATGTTGCCTGGCGTTCATGTGATTCCATGCTCATGCAAATTGTCTTACTTTAAGCAGACAGGCAGGTCTGTTCAGAAACGCATTTCGGAACATCAAGACCACATTCGTCTTTTTAAACCGCAGAAATCTGGACTCTCTCAACACGGAATTGAAAATCCAAGCCATAGGATCCATTGGGAAAAGTCTAAACTTTTACATAGATCTTTATATAAACATGAACGTTTATATAAAGAAAGTTCTGAAGCCCTACTACATACACGGACCAAATTTAAACCGCAACGACGTTCTTACTATTCCTAAAGTATGGGAAATTGTCATACAAAATTGTGTAAAATAATTATTATTAGTTTTTTTTTGTTTCTTCTGTTACACGTTACGCACGTTTAATGAGATTCGATTGTAATCATGCGCCCTAACTGTATGTTATTCCTATTATTGTTTAAACTACTGTACTGATAATGTCCTAAGATACTTAGGATGAAATATTTACAATTAAATAATTTTCACTGTGGTTAATACGTGTGTTTCTTTTAATTATGAACTCACCACAGGTTTCGTTATTTAAAAAAATATATATATATGTTTATATACCATATCAACTTATAGTCTTTATAAGTACTGGTTTAAAGGGGCGAAGCAAGAATGCTTTTCATCATCCCCGTTATCTGTAGAGGACAGTGTAGGGATAAGGTGTTATTGAGCTATTAAAGCTCTGATCATGGCAGGAGGGTAACAATAGCCGAGCCTCAGTAGAACTTCACTGGCTACAGCATTGCCATCCATTATCCTACAAGGGTAATAATCACTGTATCTCACGGTCGATTCCATATCAACTTATGTGTATACATATATATATATATATATACATACACACACATACACACACACATTCATATTTGACCTTTGTAGTTTTTGTACCAAATAAACTAGAACTAGAAATATTCATATTTAAGAATTTACGGACACAAAACACACGTGTTGAAATGATTATTTTACTAATTATTAATAAAATAACACTTGACGTTTCGACCCCTGTATTGAAGTCATCATCAGAAGGATACATGTGTATAGGAACCAAGCTACATGCTGTTGCACTCTATAAAGGTAAATTAAATCCACGTTGTTAACTAAGTTTTTTCTTAGCCTGACCTCTAGTGATAAAAAAAATAAAATGAAATAAATAAATAAAAATAAAATATAAAATAAAATAATATACAATAATATAAAATAAATGAAAACTACAATCAACTCTGATAAAGTCCTCATGTACTAAGATTCTTCTGTAATTGTACTGTTTATATTGTTATAACTACGATTTTCTTATTGTGTGTGTGTGTAGAAAGTTTTTCTAACTTTGGTGTATTATACGTTAAAGATACCAAGAAATTTTATACTTGGTTTTAATCCTTTTCCCAAGTAAGCAAAACAAAGTTTTTCCTGTGAAATATATTCATGTCTGAGCTACTTGTATATAGAGGTTAATGACTTCGTATCACTTGCATCCTAATTGCATTATATATATATATATATATATATATATATATTCTTCATATTATTTAATATTATTCATCAGACACCACTTAAAATATCAGATATTCCTCAAATATCTAACTGTCAGGCTTCCAGGGTAACAAATGAAAATCGAGAGGTGGTTTGGAATCAATCGACCGTGAGATGCGGTGATTGATTCATTCAATCCAATACCCTTGGAGGGTAATGGATGGCAATGCTGTAGCTAATGAAGTTCTAACTGAGGCTCGGCTATTGCTTTTACCCTCCTGCCATGATCAGAGCTTTAATAGCTCAACAACACCTTATCCCTACACTGTCCTCTACAGATAACGGGGAAGATGAAAAGCATTCTTGCTTCGCCCCTTTAAGCCAGTCCTTATAAGGATAAGGGTAACAAATGGCAATGCTAGCCAATGAAGTTTTAACTGAGGCTCGGCTATTGCCATTACCCAGCCATGACTAGAGCTTTTTAGCTCAACAACACTCCATCCACACAGATTTTCTTCATTCAGATGACGGGATAAAGAGTCAAGGACTCAGTCCATCGCCCAGTTCTTATAAGATTATAAGACAATGAACTCCAGAAGAGGGTGAAGAGATTTATCCCAGTCCTTTTTAGGACTTCCAGGGTAGCGGATGGCAATGCTGTAGCCAATGAAGTTTTAACTGAGGCTCGGCTATTGCCGTTACCTAGCCATGACTAGAGCTTTTTAGCTCAATAACACCCCATCCACACAGATTTTCTTCATTCAGATGACGGGATAAAGAGTCAAGGACTCAGTCCATCGCCTAGTTCTTTTAAGAAAAATGAACTCCAGCCATGCCTAGAGCTTTTAGCTCAATAACACCCCATCCACACAGATTTTCTTCATTCAGATGACGGGATAAAGAGTCAAGGACTCAGTCCATCTCCCAGTCCCTTTAAGAACAAGAGTTAAGGACGAGGATGAAAATCGACCGCGAGATGCGATGATTAATACCTTTGGACGGTAATGGATGGCAATGCTGTGGCCAATGAAGTTCTAACTGAGGCTTGCTATTGCTGTTACCCTCCTGCACGATTAGAGTTTTAATAACTCAATAACACCTTATCCCTATACATTGTCCTCTACAGATAACGGGGAAGATGAAAAGCATTCTTGCTTCGCCCCTTTAAGCCAGTCCTTATAAGGATAAGATATGAGTACTGTTAGTCTTAGGTCTTCTGCTGAAATCTAACTTTGAACTTTTCTCTAGTCCCGAATATCTTTTCAGAAGCCACCAAATCACGTCACCAACTTGATATCATCCTGATTTGCTGCATTTTACCTAAACAGAATTTCAAGCAGTATTCTGCCTAGACTAGGCATCGCTAGGTCTAGGCAGAATACTGCATGAAATTCTCCCAAGTTATCTTTATCCAAATCAGTTGTCATTTTGTTATAAAAAAGTGGTCGATGACCTACTCATAACGAAACCATGCTGTACTCAATACAGCATCTCATTCCCATCCATCCATACCTGGATTTTTCCCTTAACCAACTTCTCCAATACCTTGACCATCACTCATGAGATGGTGATCTGTCGATGATTTGCTAACTCACTCATTCATGCAATGGAACTAACCCAGAACTGAGACTGAAACAATGTGGTTAAAGACAGTGCCAATTCCTCAGCACATTGCTTGTGCTATTCATCAATTTAACCCCCATCCTTAATTTATTATCTTTACTCTAGATACGCACTCGTCTGCTATTATTTTCTTTAAACATTCCTGTACCATCAACATCCAACCCTTGCAGTTTATCATGTCATGGCACTGATCCAAGCAGTCGCTTGAGTTTGTCATGATTAAAAGCTCTGAAATTCCACATATCTATCCCTTCTTATAAGAAAATTCCAGGTCAAAACTGCATGGTAGTTCTTACCGATTGGAGGCTGTGGTCCTCTACTAACAAACCCTTTGATGTGTTTACAAGATCTCGCACTCTTAAACCCCTGGTACCTTCCATTACATGCTACTTCAGATAATTGTCCCTTAGTAACTGTGAAATTTCCATTTCTTTAAATCATGCGTACTTTCCTCCTTCCAGTCTGTTTCCATAGTTGAAGTTCTCCATAATTATTAGTCTCCCTCCACTCATTGAACATATTTACTGATGTATATCATCAACATAATCCTTTACATCGCTTGGTCTTTAGCAGCAACCAACTGTATATTTTGTCCTGTTGCCCTCTATCTCACACCAGATGGCCTCGAATGCACTACGTTCACTGAACTCCTACTATTTTCTGGTTTCATTTTATCAGCTATCATCACATACCTCTTCTTCCTCCCATCCTTTTCTCTCTACCCACTCTAAAAATACTATATCTCTTATATCTTATCCCACAAATTGCACCATCTTCTGTGGCCCATGTCTCGCTAATTCCAATAACCTTACCTTCGACCAAGAAGAACTATCAACAACATAAAACGTCCTCTTTCTTCAGAATGTTTTCGGGATTAGCGTACATGCAGTAGTATCCTAGCTACACTATCATTAGGCTTTATATGAACTATTCCATTCTGATTTGTAATTACGTATTATTATCTATTAAAAATCAGAAAAAATTCCATTCTAATAGGTAAAAAAAGAAGATGAGTGGAAGGTGGTTTAACCTATGAAGTCCTATAGCAGACTGAATTTTGACAAGACATTTTGAGTTCGAGATATCAAAATCTATCCAAGAGATATCCCAATCATTCATACCACGCATACCTCCAGTAATGGCATTACCAGAAGAAAACAAAACAAAATTACCTTTTCGTTCTATCATACTCACTTTACAGGTTTCATGGTCATTTTGCAATCTCCTGAGGCTAGCAATATAATATAATATAATACTTTTAACACAGCTCACATCATGGCTGTTATTTCTGATGGAAAATTCGATGAAAGCTATCTGCGATATTTTTCTCTTGTACACTCTCGTCACTTCTCAGAGAATTAAGACTTGGTTCTCTAAGAAATGACTAAACAGTACGAAATTTCAGGTGGAACGAATACTATCGTTCCAATCAGATGCATTCAGTGCACACGTTTGGATCAGAAGACTGAAAACAATAATGTAAAGGAAGAAAAAGAGGCGTAGAAGTCAAAACGGTGATTCCACTTGGCTGTTATCACACTTCTGTGCTTATTTGGCATGGAGTGATTATTATCATTGCTTCCTCCGTAACAGCAACATGGAGTGATTGAGTGTGACAAACAAAATCGATTGGCAATACAGGAAAAACACATGCCTACATAACAAATGGATATTAATGTCTTTAGGGGTGAAGCAGGATGCTTTTCATATTATCTGCTATGGTTACAGTGAGGGTAAAATTTTATAAGCAGTTTGCTCGCCCTGAATGGGAATGGAGATTATGCATTGCTACATGAAGTTAAAATGGCTTTTAGTCTTTTATGTTTGAATATATCCGTTGCCTCGTAGGCTACAGCTTGCTGAAATAGATGATTAGGGTGTATGGACGATTTTAGGAAAAACTTTGTTGCTAAAGATTGTAGGAAAGAGAAAATATAACGAATATTTGTATATCGATGAAGTTGGTTGTTTCTGATGAATCATGGGGCGTTTAGAATCATTCACAGGCACTTGTTTTGTACACGTTGCAGCTTGAGAATGTCAGTATTTGAGGTATGGCTCCAGGCTGGAGAAGCATAAGTGAATATGGGACGAATCGTCAGCTGGTATAAAAACAATTTGATTCTGATGTTTAACTTGCTGTTCCTGTTAATTAAGGGGTAGATATGGGCGATGGCTTTAGATGCCTTTGCAACATATAGTCCTTGATGTGCTGGTTAAAAGTTAATTTTTTGTCGAGCACGACACTTATATTTTAAATTATATATTATCTTGAAAATAAATTAAATTGTTTTCGAAAACAAGAAAATTATTCAGCTTTTCATAAGGTTTTATATGTTTTTCTTTTATTTTCAGAATAATATAGTTATTTATTCTGTCATCACCAGTACAGTTTCGAATATTTCAATTTTGACCGGAACGATTTATTTAAATACTGTATTAAGATAGCATTTGATAATGATATTTGGAAAAAAAATTCAGAAAGATTAATTAGCAGTTTAAAAAGGGGAAAAACCATCCTTCCAGAGCACTATCAGGAAAAGAGAATTGTTAATAAAAGTAATGTGTATTTTACAGTTGTACTTGCAAGAAGAAAAAAACAAGAAAGCATGTGAATAACTTATAAAGCAACATCAGCACCATATTGCCCTTTCCATGCTACGTTTCAGAATTTCAGTAATTGTCTGACAGTTATCTCATTAGTTTTATCTGAGTAGCACACTTCAAGTCTCAATCAACTGCAAGTAATTAAGAACCGACATGTCCAGCATTTCCTCCACACTACGTTTTAAGAATTTTATATTTCACATAATAAATCTGAAGTTTGTTATGAGTGTAGTTAAGGTCTCAGTTACAAGTAGAACTGCCTGAAGAGAAACGCGCATGCGTAGGAAATTCTCTATACTGTAAGCATGCGTACAGAGTTTCCTGTATTAATTTTGAATTTATAAAAAATATTTAACACGGGAATATATGCAATCCCCTTTTTTGGCAGATGGGAAAAGAGAGGGCAAACATTAGTGGAGGTTAACTGAGAGAAGTATTCCTTATTTGATTAATATGTTACTTCAGGTTGTTTATAAATTATTACATTTATATCAAAATTTAATTTGCATTATAAATTAAAATTAAAGATACAATACTTTTGCATTATTTTAACAGGCAATTCACTGTTTTTTTCTTATTATTCTTAAGGGAAAACCTATTTACCTTACCAAAAGTGTATTAAAATCCTTTGGCATATCTAAATATTCAAACATTTCTCAAGCTGATCAACTTGAGATCACTTTTAACCGATACTGTTAAAAGCTAAGAAAATAAATAACTCATTATGATAAAAGATGTTGAATAATAGAATCCCTGAATAAAATTAGATTACATTCATGAAATTACCGAAGTTGATTTCGCAACTTACACTGAAATACACAGTAATAAAATACGAAGTTTCAAAGTGAAAAGACGAATTGCTTAGCAAACAATTCGAATCAGGGTCAAATGTCAAATTGTATATACTGTCATGAAGTTTCTGTAGAGCATATTTATTGATTATCTTAAGTCTATATATGCTTTTAGAGACCTGTTTGAGCCTACTTAGAAAGGGTTTGGTATGGGGATTTGCTATCTATTGATTTTGACATAAATATGTAGTTTTAACACAATTGACAACGCGCTTTTTTGCACACAAGATATTTCATTTTATGAATGCGTCACTTTTGTGAAATGTTTGCTGATGATGTTGATAATAGTTATAGATGGAAGATGTAGCAGATAGAATAAGGATTGAAGTTAAATGCCGTAATTAAAAGTTAAAAGCAGTTAAATGCCATACTTGTGTATGGCCAGCAATCGTAGACTGTGAGCTAGCGTATTGTTCACTTTTTTTTTGTTTGAACTTTGCATATCATTTAGTTGTGGTGATCTCATAAGTGTTAATATAGTATGCAGTATGATACCCTTCGATTGTTCTTTCACCCTTCTGGAAGTAAAGAAACTTTTCTTCAGTATTTCTTCTGAATTCTAGATGAATAGGTGAACAAGATTTCATTATTTCTACTGCACTTCAGCGAAAACTGGCATCAAAGATTCGTTTATTTCACAAGTAATGCATCATGTGAAACTTGGATGTTAAACAAAAAGATAGTTAATAGTGTCCAGGTCTTTGGCAGAATACGTAAAAGGGAATGGAGATGGTTGGGGCATGTGTTGAGGAAAGAAGATAAAATAATAGTAACACAGGCTCTAGATTCGAACCCATAGGGTAAAAGAAGACGAGGAAGGCCAAGATAAACATGGAAAAGAATACTGAAAGAAATAACAAATATTAATAAAAAATGGAACCAAATAAAAGCCGAAGCAAAAAACAGAGTTCGGTGCAAACCGGTGGTTGAAGACCTATGCTCCCAGGTGGAGTGAAGAGGATTAAGTAACTATCATGTAAGCCCATAGCATCTTTTTCACTTTTTTTTTGTTTGAACTTTTCATATCATTTAGCTGTCATGATTTCATGCATAAGCGTCAGTATAGTACATAAGTCGGCCATACTCACCTCAGTCCTCTCTAAAATCATGGAGATAGTCAATAATAGTCAATTTCTTTACCATCTTGACCACCATCACGAATTCCTTCATTCAAAATCTGCGGTGGATTGCCTAACCCATACCACTTATATGCTTGTATGAAAAGTTTGGAAAGACTTGAACAGTTGCTCTTGCGAACTGTTCAAGGTAACTGATATGGTCTAGCCCAGAGATGTGCTCAATTAACTGCCATTCTATGGTTTGCTTTTGCTCTTTTTAATCAGTTTTCTCCCTGGAAGTTCCCTGACAATCCACCAAATGCTGGCATTCTCTAGAGTTCTCTTCATTTGTCTACTCTCTTTTTATTACACATAATCGATTTTGTCTCAGTGATCATATTCATAGTTTTGCAAACGGCTGCACGTTTCTTTCTTCCTACGTTTAGCAAACCCTTCAGTGATAAAATAGACTAAATTTCAATATACAGTATATTCTATAACCTGTGCCTTAGTTTCTGATGATCACACCCATTTTCAATAGAGCAAAGGCGAATCTAGTGACAATCAATACCACTGCTGTGAATGCAATATCCTTTTTCTTTTCCGTTGCTCTGCAAAAATAGGTCTCTCCCTGGTCCATAGTCTCCTCAGTCTAAAAAATGAGGTCTTCTTAAAGCTAGCATGATGCTTTTCACTTATCCAGCTGCAAACAGTGGATAAATATCAAATTTTGCATATCACAACTGAGACTACTGGTAAGAATAAGAATTCGATGCAAAGAATTCTTATCTAAGAATACAACTGTCTCACATTTCAAATGGTAAAGGACAATTCGACTGATTAATGTGGTTTGCTTTTGCCCATGATAACATGAGCAGCAGATGAATATCCATTTATAGTTCAACTGTAAACGTGTTGAATATAATTCTTATTTCCTCTTTCATTTCATCTACTCCATATTTTCATTCTCTAGAATAGCCTTCCTCATCACATGTTCTCCAAAGCTAGAACTTCCAGATATTCAATCAGATCTTCAATAGGTCCCCTCTCTTCTATCCCTTATTCTCTCTCTCTCATGCAACTCTAGTCATAAGTTGTCAGTCCCATACATGGGACTGATATAAATATTAAATATTAAAACAATTTGAAATAAAATTCCCCCAATTTCAAAACCTACTAATAACAGAAGTCATTAACTCTAAATTACCTAAGATTACCTAAGAATCTGCCCATTAATGGCATAATTATTTTATGTGAATAGCAACTCAGGTAACACGGATTTTTAACAAAGTAATATGAATGAATATTTTAAGTGTATGAATTATTTTAATATTAAAATTAAAATTATACAAGAAATCCATCTTTAATGATTAATTTGAATATTTTCAAATACTTTCCTAAACGTTTTATTTTAATTCTTTTGAATAATCATTTTATATAACTTCAAAAGAATTTAACTCTATATTAAAAGAAAATACGTTAAAAGCTGATGATTTATTAAGGTTGCCATTTTTTAATTCTTTTTCCAGTTACAGGCACACATCTTTTTTAAGATGTGCTGGCTTTTTAAAGAGCCTGTTACGTTTTCTTAGAAAACAATATACTTTTCAAATATTCTTAGATATATATTTCCGGAATTTTTCTTTAAAATTCACGAACTACTCGTAGTATCCCCGAGTACAAAAGCAAAATGCCTTAAAATCGAATAAAAAATACTTATAGCTACTCTCCCTCCTTTATACTGCAAAATATAACGTACTCTCATAATTATTTAATTTTATTCTAATGATGATGATAAAGATGATATACAGTTTAATTTCCCTTTCAAGAATATTACAAAACGGCAGGTTTATGCGCAGTATATGAAATTTTGTTCCAAACTGAGCTCTTTTGCTTAAGGCAGTATTTTACAAATTGTGAAGCCAGTCTCTTTGTAAAAATTGTATTAAAAATTTGTATTAAAAATTCAGACATTAATACAAATTAATGTCTGAATTTTTGTAATAACATATTTTGCAAAACTGCTGGTTGCAAAATTCTCTGTTCTCTGGTTTCAAAATTCTCTGGTTGCAAAAAAGCTCTGTTCTGCAGCAATCTCTGACATTCGTTGATAAATGTCATTTGAAGTAAACAGATATTAAAGTTACATTTTTGTTTAATCAGCGAATATGGAAAAATAGAAATTCGAAATATTATAAAAAGAGTTTAAAGTTTTAGCTACTTCAAAATTAGAGCTGTTGTATTTGCTATTTTCAGTATTAATAGTAATATTAATAAATTAATAAACAACAACAACAACAACGTTACTGACTTGTTGGGTGAAGCATAAAATGCTTTTTGTTTTCCCCTTTGTCTATGTCGAGAAGCTTGATGGAGGGGGGGGGGGGTTGTGAGCCTTATGCTCGCACTTTGTGAACTATGGAGTTAGCTCTGTTCTGCTGAGAGCAGGATTGCCTTGGGTCTTTTATGTTTGTGATAGTCATGTTCACTATAACTGGAAGCTTGTCTGATTAGTGGGTTGGGATGAGAGTGTGCATTGCTGAAGAACTTTTCCGCATGGTCATGAAGGAGAGAATGGATGTCTGGGGTTCCTGTTTCTCTGTGGATCTGCGTGTTTCTGACGAATTATGGGCGTCCAAGATCATCCGCAGGCATTTGTTTTGTATCCCCTGTAGTTTCAGGATGTTAGATTTGGATGTGCGACTCCATGCTGGGATGCATATGTGATTATTGGTCGTATTACCATCTGATATAGTAACAGCTTGTTGCGTGTATCCAATTTGTTGTTGCGGTTGATCAGGGGATAGAGTTGGGCTATGGTTCTGGATGTCTTTGTGCCTATGAGCTTGATGTAGCTGTTGAAATTTAGCTTTTTGTCTAGCTGTACTCCAAGGTATTTGGTTTCTGTCTGCCATGGTATCTTTTTTCGGAGGAGTTGAATATCATCTTGAATGAAGCTTTGCGTCTGGTGAATAGTATAGCTGAGCGTTTGACTGGGTTTACTTGTATCCTCCAGTCCGAGAACCATTTCTCTAGCTTTGTGATGGTGTCCTGGAGACGACTGATCGCCAGGTGTGGGCGGAGAGATCTTGTTATTATGGCTGTCTCATCAGCATATAAGGCTGTGATGGTAGTCCTCAGGTTCTGTGGAATGTCGTCCACGTAGATCGTGAAAAGTAAAGGAGCCAACAGGGATCCCTGTTGTACTCCTGCCAGGATTTGGCGCCTAGTTGAGATGGTGCCATTTACTTTTATCTGCATGGATCTGTCAGTGAGGTATGATTTTATTAGACGGGTAAGGTTTGTTGACCTGAATGAGTTTGTAGAGTAATCCTTGATGCCATACCTTGTCAAAGGCCTTGGCAATATCCAGAAAGACTGCAGTTGTGTGAATGTTCCAGTTGTATAAATTAATAAAGACCAGCGATATTTTTAATAAAATTCAAATACAAATATTTTTAAAGAGTGCAAGAGAAAAATGTAGTTAATTTTACAAATACTTTAGAATTTGGAATAAATAAGGCACAAAAATGAAATTACAATAAATATCCATTATTGTTTTATAAAAAATAATGTTAATTCTTTGAACTTTTAAATATCACGAAAAATGATCGCGACCTTACGAGAATACAACTCTTAATAGATGAATTATGTTAGAATTGTATTACTTCTTTAACAACATAACGCCTGCCGAGGGAACAATATATTCAAGTATTAGTGCAACTAATATTTGAATATATACTTACAACTTTCACCTGACAGTTGTTTATCGCTGATGATTTTCATCAGAGACCAGATAGAAAACCAAAGAGAGCGAACATTTTTTGAATGTCATGTTTGAAAGTTTTATTTTCCTAAATATAAAAAGAAGGAGCCTAAAGGCTTATTTTAATTATATAAATATACTGTATTATATCATTTCTTTTTTTCGAGAATTTTTCGTCCATTAATTGGTAAACCAGCGAAGAAAATAGTTAACAAAGTATTCAATCGGCATATTACCTGCTTTATCCTAAAACACCAAGTTTATGAAAGTCAAGGACGCATGCAGTCATGGATCATAAAGGCCTGATAATCTATAAGGCCTATTGAATGAGCATCATGAATATTTCTGTAATTATGTAATATATTCATTTTGCTGCTCAGACACAAAATCCAACCAAACACAAAAATCCAACCAAACTTAATTCAAATTTATTTTACGTGATACCAAGTCAGTAACAGTTGCTGAAATTATAATTATTTTGATACTGTTCTTATAACTCAATGCTTGAACACAAAAACTTCACACGAATTAAAATATATAGTTTATATAGTTTAGCGATGGTAAGGAAAATGCAGGATCACAATCTAATATATAAAATAAATTTATATAAAAAGGATTTAACAATGTAATGTAAATGTAATATTATTTAAAATATTAACCCGTTTCAAATATCGCTAATCACAAAATTTAAGAAAAATATATATAATTTAATATATAACAACATTCCTTATAAGGACTGGCCTAAAGGGCCAAGCAAGCTTTTCATCTTCCCCGTTATCTCTAGAGGACAGTGTAGGGATAAGGTGTTATTGAGCAATTAAAGCTCTGATCACGGCAGGAGGGTAACAGCAATAGCCGAGCCTCAGTTAGAACTTCATTGGCTACAGCATTACCCTCCCAGATATGTCATTAACTGTCTTCATAACAACATTATTATATAAGGACTGGCTTAAAGGGGCGAAGCAAGAATGCTTTTCATCTTCCCCGTTATCTGTAGAGGACAGTGTAGGGATAAGGTGTTATTGAGCTATTAAAGCTCTGATCATGGCAGGAGGGTTACAGCAATGTCCGAGCCTCACTGAGAACTTCATTGGCTACAGCATTGCCATCCATACCCTCCAAGGGTATTAATCACCGCATCAAACAACATTAGTCCTTATAAGGACTGGCTTAAAGGGGCGAAGCAAGAATGGTTTTCATATTCCCCGCTATCTGTAGAGGACAGTGTAGGGATAAGGTTAATGAGCTATTAATGCTCTGATCCTGGCAGGAGGGTAACAGGAATAGCCGAGCCTCAGTTAGAGCTTCATTGGCTACAGCATTGCTGTCCATTACCCTCCAAGGGTATTGGATTGAATGAACCAATCACCGCATCTCACGGTCGATTGATTGATTCATATATCATCAAACAACATTATCCTTATAAGGACTGGCTTAAAGGGACGAAGCAAGAATGCTTTTCATCTTCCCCGTTATCTGTAGAGGACAGTGTAGGGATAAGGTGTTATTGAGCTATTAAAGCTCTGATCATGGAAGGAGGATAACAGCAATAGCCGAGCCTCAGTTAGAACTTCATTGGCTACAGCATTGCCATCCATTACCCTCCAAGGGTATTGGATTAAATGAATCCGTTCTTCAATGAATCCGTTCTTGAACCCAAACAACATTAAATTAAATTAAATTAAAGCTCTGATCATGGCAGAAGGGTAACAGCAATAGTCGAGCCTCAGTTAGAACTTCATTAGCTACAGCATTGCCATCCATTACCCTCCAGGGTATTGGATCGATAAGCTAGGTTCAAAGGAGCTTGTAGCAACTTGTTTAGGCAAAATTTATAAGCTCTGCATTACTTCAACCTGGGAATTTTTTTGGGTCTGGCTCCTACTGACGAGACCTCAATAAAAGTCGAAACCGGTCTGGGTAGTGGCCCTTGCCTTTAATGCATAGTATCATACATTTCAGCAAGGGGATGTGCTTTGCATTAGGGGAAAATACTAAGGAAAGTGTTCCCAAACAACGTTATAGTCCTTATAAGGACTGGCGTAAAGGGGCGAAGCAAGAATGCTTTTCATCTTCCCCGTTATCTGTAGAGGACAGTGCAGGGATAAGGTGTTATTGAGCTATCTAAAGCTCTGATCATGGCAGGAGGGTAACAGCAATAGCCGAGCCTCAGTTAGAACTTCATTGGCTACAGCATTGCCATCCATTACCCTCCAAGAGTATTGGATTGAATGAATCAATCACCGCATCTTACGGTCGATTGACTATATCCCCAAACAACATTATAACTTCCATGATTCTAATAATATTCATATAATCAAATTTTTAAATGGTATGATTGAAATCTTCTATTTTAATATTTTTAAGCAAAATATGCTGAACTAAACAAAATCTAATTCAATTTTTGTTTAGAAATGCATCCATTTTATAATGATTATTTTTAAATTAAAATCAATATGTGACGTAAACAGAGATAAGGTTTATTTCCATACCGCCTGTTTACATTATGTGTCACATCGCAATAGAGATAACTGAGAGTGGAAGAATTATTCCATTTTGGCGGGGATGATAGACTTGTTTCAGATAATGGCATCCTTTTTTTCTCTTCAAATTAGAGACCTTATTTTAGGTTCAGAAATTATTATTATAATACTACGCTGTTGGGAGAGAAAATTTATAAATAGATACATGAAGCATGATCTGGACGTTGGCCTTTAGGTCTTCACATACGTATTAGATCAATTTTACATCTAGCTCTGTTTTAACTTTGCATCTTCTGAACATATCGCCAATATTAATGGTTAATAAAGCAGATAATAAATTACAGTTTGCCATACGCTTTTATCGATCTGTATTTATCCTTTTTTTTTCGTTCCTTTAGGCAAAAATCGTATCCAATACGAAGCGTCGTATTAAATACGATGCTTCGTATTTAATACGATGGCATTATCCTTATAAAGATTTTAAGAATATTTAAACTGTGAATTGCTTCTCTTAATATTTATCGCATCCAGTTGTAAACGATCTTTTAATTTTAATTATTTTTAAGTACCTTCTCCTAGTTAATTAAAAGTAATTAAAATTCATATCTTACGCTTTAAAATGAGTTCGAAGTTTTAAGTTGGTAAAATAGAAAATTTAATTTAAATCATTAATCAAGATGGGACGATGGTCATCCTTACTGAAACATCACTGTATAATGAATGGACATTTAATTTTTTAATCAATATTTCATTATTTTACCGAATTTTAACATGAAATGAAGAGACGAAATGCTTGAAATGAAAATAACACGATTTTATCTTATTTTGACTGTCGCCTTAGAACGAGTCTGTTTATTTGTGTCCATTGTCATTCAGTTTTGTGAATGTTCTCTCGTATGATATTTATCTTGTCTCTGTCGCCGTTTTAACGCATTTCCTTCACTAGTAAACAAGACTGTCCAGACAGAATGGCGTCCAGTGGCGAAGAAAAATACTTCTGTAGGCGTTAGCAAAATTTATTCTAAAAACCCAATTTTAGACGGCGCTAATTCTGATACAATTAAAATCAACCCATTAATAAGGCCTATGAAAGACGTCCTGTCATCAGAAGTTTGTTCTGCAAGCCATAAAAATTCGAACATTGTTTATTTGAGAATTAATGTCCGCTAACATACGATCATTTTTTCCGATGGCTAATTTAATCATAACGGTAAAAATTCCGTATATAACAGAGCATTTTACTGCTCATACAGCGGTAAATAACATATTACACGGTTCAATGGGGAAAAAATAGTAAATTGAATCGATCGTCCATTCGCTAATACTCAACATCTGGATGTGATGTAACTCACTTCCGTATATGTTCACAATACCGAATTCTTATTATAAAATTCCAATAATCTTTCTTTCTCTCTCTCTTCGCATCCCTCCCTTAAACGGTACAGTCCTTAGTGAGCGCCATATTGAGCCACAAGGAAGTATACCGTCGATGCCTGCTTTACTTCTCTCAGCAATACCTACAGCTTTCTCCGGATAACAAACGATCATGATGAGGAAAGGACATTTACAGGGGCTATGATTAAAATATCTTACCTGAACTAAATATCAGGACGAATTACGAAGCTTCGATGACGATCTTGCCCGGAAAATGGCGACTTTCACTCCATAGTAGCGATACTGTTTGCTACAGTAGAAACTAGATCGATGGGCGCAACCACACCGGTGTGTAGAGAGGGGGGTAAAGGCTAGATGGGCGACGCCAGGTGCAGCTGTCGGCCAACGTTGAAAAGGAGGAAGAACGAAGCAACGATCATGAATTCTGAGATGATATTATATGCAGGTTTCCGCGCATATTTACAAATAAGGGATGTGTTATCGATAGTGCAAAACACAGTTAAGAATGCCATCTGCTTTCAAATAATCGTACTAAGTAATTCCGTATACGTTGACTAGATATCGGTATAACCTTTGAAACGCCAGGTGCGAGATTAAAATTTGCACTCAGAGGAAAGATAATTTTTTTCCCTTTTGCTATTAGATTTTTTTGCCACAATATTTAAGGATTATTTTTTCTGTATTTCATCAAGTGTTTTTCGAGTGATTTTATTTAAATTATATTAAAATTTTAATTTTAGTATAATTTAATATAATGCAATTTAATAAAAATTTAATAAAAAAAGTTGCTGTTGAGAAAGAGACAGAGAAAAATACTGTATGTTAACTACGTGTGTTGCAAGGCTAGTTTACGCAATTGGAAGGAGCATAAAAACGCATTTTCAGGAAGATAACCTGTATCCTCAGTATTAGACTAACCAACTCACCATTAGTAGGAAAAAAACCCTTAACCTAAAGGAAATTTGAACCCGGATCTTTTCAACTAAACAGAAAGAGTTTCGTTGTCCACGAAATAATATAGTAATAGTTAATAGATAATACTTGATACTGTACTTAAGTTAATAATGATAATATATTAGACTTCCTGAACATTTTATTGTCCAGGAAGAGACTTAAAAAGATAAAATATTAACATCATTGTACGGAATAGATCATTCATATGTCATTTTAAGTGTCAGCGACGATTTTTCGCTCTATGCTGATCTGTAGAAATATTTTTGAGCTTTATTCGCTTCCCAGTATAATAGGAAGGGATAAAATGGTTGTTTTCTGGATAATGATACATAAAGATTAAGAGATATATAACTCGACGGGTTCTTGAACACATAGACTGGCGATTAACATTACTAGTTTGTTGTTTATTTATTTTTTTTATTTGAAATTCCTTATAGTCCTTATAAGGACTGGCTTAAAGGGGCGAAGCAAGAATGCTTTTCATATTCCCCGTTATCTGTAGAGGACAGTGTAGGGATAAGGTGTTATTGAGCTATTAAAGCTCTTATCATGGCAGGAGGGTAACAGCAATAGCCGAGCCTCAGTTAGAACTTCATTGGCTACAGCACTGCTGTCCTATTTGAAATTCATTTTACAAAATGTTTAACATATGATCGATTTACAATACTTTAATAGGTGTTAGATTTTAAGAGTAAGCAAAACTAGTTTTTTCTTTTTTTCTTTTTGATAATACTCGTCGTTTCCCAGCTTTTTATATTGATGCACCTAATTTATAAAATTATAATTGTAACTCCATCATTTTTAATAAATTATTAGTATTTTCTAGAGCTTCATTATCAATGTTGATAGCATTGCAATAGTCATAGTTGCACTTAAATTCCAGCTTGATGCACCATACAACCGAATGGATCGAACAGATTTTTTTTTTATTTTGGTTTCATTTTGTGTTACGTTGGTTCATAGTAGTAAAACATTTTCTTACCGTTTGGCTTGTAATATTTTATACAGTATTTCCGGTTACAGTTTGTTCTGTATTACAAATAAAACAGAAATAAATATGCCGAATATCAATTTGCTTTTATCATCTGAAATCATTCGATGTCTTCCATTAGATTTTTCTACGTATTTGCTATGTGAGCTGATTTCAAATAAATAAACTCAAAAGTAAAACTTGTGTTTCACTTCTTTTGCGATATATTCATAGACTGTGCAACTTTTTTGACAGATTGTTGAAAATCATTTGGAAATACTTAGAAAATCTTAAATAAAATAGAATATTTCAAAAGTTGACAAATGAAATTCTACATAAAATAAAAATTAATTAATATTTTGTTTATTCTTTTAATATGTTATTTAAAATAGAAAATGATTAAAATACCATTTATATTTTTGAATGATGTAATATGATATAAAAGGAAATAAAGTAAACCTTGTCGAGTACGTCCAGTCATTACCTTCGCCTCACCAGCATGGAGTCACACTTCAAGATCAAACATTTCGAAATTACAGAGAATCCAAAACAAATGGCTTAGGATGATCCTGGATGCACCATGGTTCATCAGAAATTCACCGAGAAACCGACATTCCAAACATCTCCTCCTTTCTTCGTAATCTTGCAGAAAAATTCTTCGTGAAGTCAAGTTCACATTCAAACCCACTAATCATACAAGCTGTCAATTACAATGAGACTGATTACTACAAACACAAAAGACCGAAGGCTATTCTTCTCTCAACTGATCATAGCTAACACAACTGCCTTCAGAGGACGAGCTTAATTGCTCACAAACCTCCCATTCCCAAACAACTCTCATTACAGATAAAGGGGAATATGAAAAGCACTAGTGCTTCACCCATCCTGCCAGTAACGTTAATGGTAATGGTAAACCTTGTCGAGTGACGAATTCTACATGAAAAAAATAAGTATAAAAATTGTATTTGAGGTCTTAAGCGGAGAATATTTTAAGGAAGTGGAAAATTTCAAAAGCTTTGGAAAAAGTCATATTGATATAATGAGAGAAGGAGGAGTAGAAAACCTGAAACAGAGAAATGAGCAAATAAAAGAACACATTTTGTACACTTAAATGTTATTAAAAGATTCAGACAGTAGAAGTGCAACTGAGCTATCAATAACTAGAGTAAATATTAAAATTATTCGATAGCCTCAGCAATCAACTGTATTCATTACCAGCTGTAAACTAAGAACACTTCAGTAAATTTATGTTAGTAGTTTGTTTGTATATTTTCATTATAGAGCCTTATAGAAACATGTTAATAATTTTGCTTTATTTTATCTTTTAGAAATAGAATTATTTTCAAGAATAATGTGGATTGGCTGCTTCTGTTCTTTATTTTAGGCCGCATCTAAATATTGTTATATGGAAATGAAAATTATTACAGCTGCTCTCTTGAGCTGATATGTCAATGAGTCATCGGAGGAATGTGAGCTGGAAAATCTTGGTATAAGTGACTCCCCGCTGAACTAAGCTACAGTGAGTAATATTTAACACAGAATGCAATTTGCAAACAAAAACTACCATAGCGCCACTGGTGGTAGCTTTCTGAAAACGAAGCAGTTTTTTTTTTTTTCCTGAACATACTTGCTTCTCGGTTGCTATGCCGTTATATTTTTTATCATTTTCTCAGGAAATAATATTTTGAAAATAAGAATATTAAAACAGATGAAATTAAACAAATGCATATGCGTGTGTCTTTTTTTATCCATAACGTCATATTCTAATGAATTCTTTGATGGAGATATCCATTGTATTACTCGAGCTTAAATGACGTTCTAACCTTTTATATAACACATTGGATCGCATTTTTCAGTTCTCCCTTTGTTGCTAGGTATTGTAGAAAGTGACTCTCCTAGAAGAGCGAAAACATATTTCAGGTGTGACATTTCAATCACAAATCTTTCGGTACAAAGGCGTCAGATCTCTCGTGAAGTTCGTTAACCGAATTCTGGAAATGGAACTATCGATTCTCTAACCCCCCCCCCCCCTCCTCTCACGCACAGAGATGTCTGTCTATTGGAACGCCCACACGGAGAGGTGCACAAGCTTCGGGAGAACATTTCTTAACACCCAGCACACCTACTCTCTCTCTGACAACCAAATTCTGCGAACAAATGGAGCGTGCTGGTGAATAGATAGAAAGTAATGCGGTGAGCAATTTCTTGCACTGATATTGTATTACTGGTAGGTTACAAAGTACAACCATTCATAAAGAAATTACGTTTCTGTAGGCAGAAGGGCGAAGTGATCGAAGTATCTGTATAATACGCTGTTGCGAAGGTAAAGTGTAGGCAGTAAGCGTGGGATTGCTAAGCTATACTGGTACAACTGAAAACATGTTGGCTCTTTATTAACTTAGTCTTCAAAAACATTAAGAAGACTGTCTTGAATACAGTGACGCATACATGGTTCATCTGTGGATAAAGTAGTCCAGCCCAATAGGCAACTGCATTGTAGTAATAGAAGTACACGAATACGTAGATTTTTAGGTTAATACAAGACAGAAGAAGTTACTTCTATGCTATTCGCTAAGAACATCGCATGAAATTGATGAAATCGATGTATATTTCGAAAGTTGCAGCACCCCCACGAATTCAAGCCACGAGCCGCCACTGGTTATCACGTACTCATATACTGATATCGAATTCCTACTAATTGTTATTCATTGATAATCATAACATGTTCTAAAATAATGGCCAGCTGTTGATTAGAAATATCGTATAGTTTAAGATCTAGACTGCGTGGGACGGCCATCTCAGCTCTTCTCACCAGCCAGAATGGCGCTGCTATTTACGTACATGTGGACGAATAAAACGACTTACTGCAATCATATTTCAAACGATGTCCAACAATGATAACCCGGAAGGGTTACTACCAGTTCACTATTTTATGAAACAGTTTTTCACTCCAGACAATTGTTATCGGCGCCTGCCAGAAAAGAATAACCTCCTTTCAATCTCTAGACTTCACGGCGCTTAGCTTGGTATGATTTGATGAACAGCTTGTTTTTCACTCAGCTAAAATTAATCTTCGAGTGAAAATCGTTGCTCTATCGAAAGAATAGACATTAGGCTATCGGTATGGATGCAGTTACGAAAAACCTATTTTTTAAAAAACTTAGGGACGCATATTTGTCACATTAAAAAACTATTGGAGTCAGTAACTTGAATCTTTGATATATGTCCGTTGTAGACCCATAAAAACGTTGCCTGATACTTCGTATACAGTATAAGCTATGTAGTTTCCCATATCACTGCTAGATGGCGGTACAACCCATGCTTCGCCCTCTAGCGGTTTTTCACGAGCTGTTATAGCTTTAAATGCGCATCAAAAAATTGCATTGATAAATGGCAGTCTAATTGCTTCTGCGTGTGAATGTTCGACAGCGTTTGTTGTTGTTTTACTGAAACGCTAGCAAAACGATCTAAGCGCTAATTAAAGAAAAAAAGAAATATGTTCATTATTAAAAATACTCGTAAAATATTTAAAAAAAATGATTTTAAAAGTAATAATTTAAACGAGTATATGAACAATGAAGAGTAAAACCTTAACAAAAATGAAAGTACACTTTAAATAGCCACTCTTAACAATATAAACAAGCTTTAATACATTTAATTAACATCTTTTTTGCCGATGCATAACATGTAAAACACGAATGTCCACAATAAAGACCAAAATATGCAGTCGTCGTTTATATTAAAATGAAGAATTCATGAATATAAAATGACATTTATATTCATGAATATAACTGTAAGAATATTCATGAATATTCTTACAGTTATATTCAAGGCAAACAAAATCTCTCAAAACATTACAGCACATTTATGTATAGTTCAAACAGTGAAATGTTTTTGGAAAGAAGAAACAAAGTAATAGTACGTAAAAAAAAAGTTCTTTTCCTTATCCTTTTCTTCACGAAATCAGGAAGAGTTTTCTTTATAGGCTTCCCATATCATAAGAACAGTCATTTTAATCGAAACTTCGTGTATGTGTGTGTGTCCATAGATTGGTGCTACAGTCAGACGTCACAGATGAAAACAAAAATGGAAAGTCATTTTTTTCCTAGAAATTTTACATCATTTTCCTCTTTGTGGTAATGCGGGTTCAGTTTTGATTATAGGACTTTGGACATGGCTGACATCAAACCAAACCTTTACGTGCTTTGTAAATCAATGGTGAAGTATCACCATTCCAAGGGAGATTTTTTTTTTGATCGACTCTTTTGTCAACTTGCCAAAATTGTTGAATTATGACTAACTCGTCTAAACTTTTCTCTCCAACTGTGTCACTTTTATTCAAAGGGAATTAACCTTTAGCCGTTTTTGCAGCTGCAGTTACAGTAAAGTATCGAATACTAAACAGAATTATTTGGTAGTTTTTAATTTCATTTAATATTCCAATTTCTCATTGTATATTTAAACTACATAAATTTCGGATTAAATTTTAACTCAGGACATATGTCATAGTTGTGGAATTTATTCAAAGAGTTAAACATTTAGGTGGCGTCTTTATTTATTTTTTTATTTGAATAACAGACTCGGGTATGCATTCTCTAGGAATACATGGTTCTGCAGTATTCCCGTGAAATCCTTAAAAGCTGCAAAATTTTATTATTATACTTTAATAACAGAAACTTCAAGACATAAAATACCATTGAAGTGAAAGCAAAAGAAATAGTAATACTTGGACGTGATGAGGGAGTAAATGAAATGGAAGAGGATGATGCTGTTCTCTTATAGGATGCCGACAAAATGCTCGTTCACTTATGTAGACCTAATGCTGTTAGAGCAATATGAGATCTAGTTATCTATAGGAGAACAAACTGTAAATTTGAAACCAGAACGCGAGCTAACAACAAAATTGTTGTATGGAGTTTTAACCCTCACTGAAACTGCAGCCGAAAAATTGATAAAAAAGTGATCATAATTGAGAATGCAGTTTCAGGAGAGAACAGATTAGTGTAAGAACTGTTCCCAGTTACTTCACAGGAAGTTAAAAAATTGCTTGAAAAAAATGGATGACTAAACTCGTTTTTCAACCAGTTGCAGTTCAGCATTATGAAGTTCAAAAATTCTTCAATGTAAATTTCGTCCAAGTGAGTGAATGGTGAAGGCGCATGCCTAATATGTAGGAAAACACCCTAAGCTCACCCAATTTTAAATCACTGCGCATGGCATATTTTATTGTTATCAACCATGTATGGATTGTAATCATTTCTAGGGATACAATTTTTAATCCATAATTCACTGTTACTTGTGTGACTGTTCAAAACATTCTGCTTTTTATGAAATTAGTACTCTGCGTATTTAGTACTTATAATGGAGAGTGTTTCGTCTCGTTATTTCATTAATATTCTAAGACATAAAATACCACTGAATAGTAGTATATTTCCAAGAATTTTTAACAGTTATATAATGAAAATCGATAGGAAATTATAAGGAATTCGTACACGTAGTTTTGCTTTAGTGAAGAATTTTAAGTTTTTTTTTCAGCTGTAGTTTTAATTTTTTTTTCAATTATTATTTTGGCTTCTTTATGAAGTAATTTATTGAAAATGGTTTACTGAAACAAATTATAAAGAATTTGTTTCCACATTAAATTCTATGCCTGTAATCACTTTGTCCTGCCAACCTGCATCCATGACATTCTTTGAAAAGAATATGTGACGTCATTTAAAATGTTATATTGGAAAATTTAAAAAAATTGCTGTATAGAAGCGTTTTCACTGTAATTTGAATTCTATCTTCAAAAGTTAAGCACAAATGTATATATAGTATATTGTAAAGTGGAAAAGCTATTTCGGTAATATAGTACACTGTTTAATAAGTTATTACAGTAACTCAGTTGCATAAAACGGTTTTATATAGTAAATATAAAATTATATTATTATTATTATTAAGAGAGACCTCCAGGGAGTCAGAGACTCATCGAGGGAGGCCACATACTACACACACACACACACCAGCTATTATACTTATTCTCGAATTCATTCACACTGCTTGCACTCACAACATCCAATGGCAATCCATTCCAATCACGCACCACCCTCTGAGAGAAAAATCTAGCCCTTACACCCTTCTTGGCAGCCTTCATTCTCAGCTTCCAAGGATGCCCTCTCGTCCTTTCCCACCCTCCATAAATTGAAAAATTCCATCAGTTGAAATCCTGTACGACCCTTTCAGCATTTTGTAAGTCTCAATCATATCACCCCTTTTTCTCCTGTTTGCTAGTGTCTGCAGTCTACAAATTCTCAACCTGTCTTCATAATCAGTATTCCACAATTCTGATACCATTTTTAACACTCGCCTTTGTACTCTCTCCAAGTGAGGTCTTATGAAGGCAAACATCCTTATCTTTACATGTGAACGTTCGTCTGAACATTGCAATTATCTTTTGAGTTGTATTTGCAATCTTTGCCACAAAGCCACTGAACTTTAACTTCCTATCTCTTAACACTCCAAGATCCCTAGCCTCATCAGTTTCTTCTAGATTAATCTCCCCAATATAATACGCCTTTGGTTAGGTAATCATGCCGAAGTGAATGGCTTTACATTTACTGACATCGATCTAACACCCATTTTCCCAAGCCTACAATTCCAGCTTATTCACATCATTCTGCAAGGACTGCATATCAGCAGCATTCATGATTACCCTGCCTATCTTTGCATCATCAGCAAATAACTGTATTTCGCTTGTCAAATCATTCCCAATATAGTTAATGCACAGATTGAATAACAGTGGACCAAGCACTGATCCTTGTGGTACACCACTTGTTACCTTAAACCTTGCAGACTCAGATTCCCCCCGTATACCACTTTTTGATATCTGTTAGTCAGCCATCTTCTTATCCACGCTAATATTGTATAACCCATACCCATTTTCTCCAATTTATGCAACAGTCTGTCATGTTGTATTCTGTCAAAAGCCTTAGCAAAATCCAAAAGTATCACGGTGTATCCATACCCCTTGTCTAGTTCAATGGTAACATTGTTATATAATGTGAGCAAGTTGCTAAAACATGACCGTCCCTTATTAAACCCATGTTGTTCATTGCAAAGTAGAGATTCAGTGTCAATCCATTTCTGAATGTGGGCCCTAACTAATTTTTCTAAACTCTTAACCACCACTCCTGAGATACTAATTGGTCGATAGTTGGATATATCGGTCTTATTATTGTATAATTATATATATATATCTTATATATATAATTATTTGTGATACAAATTCTTTGCTGCTGTACTACATGTTTATAGAGTATGTAATCAGATATTATTTCATTGTGTAAAAGATACTAAAATAACAATGACTTCACATTTTTTTAAACGAAAGGCATGGTCCTGTTTTTTATATATAATGAAAGTAGATATTTCAATAAAACATGTGTATTTTCCTTGCCCGTTATTCTGCAATTTTATACACCTATTTCTTCCCATAACTCTTAGTTTCTCCACGCTTCCTCCAACATTTGCGTGGTTTTCTGTAGTATCATGATATTCTCCAATGCCTTGTTTTTGAGACATCTACACTGCTGTCTTGACTTCATCATCTGATACAAACATCGAGAGCAATGTCCTATTTAATATTCTTTCAATTTTGGAAAGAGATTGAAAAAAAATCTCTTGATGACGCGACGAAATTTTACCTTCAGTTTTTGCATTTGTTCTAAAATGTAAATTCAAAATTATCGGCACCTGTCTCAACACCAAGCAGTGTTAATATTCTACATACTTTTTTCTTTATCTCACTCTGTGTCGATGATGTCTTTTTTTACAGTAATGAAAATACAGCAATTAGAAACTGTGGCCCTGAGGAAAAATAACATCAGCAGGATGGAAGTAGCAGAGATGAGAATGCTTAGGTGGATGTGCGGTGTGACCAGAAAGGATCATCTGAGAAATGACTATGTCAGGGGAACAGTGAAAGTTACGAACTTAGGAGCGAAAATGCAGGAGGCAGGGTTGAGATGGCTTGGTCATGTGATGAGGAAGGAGGACGAATATGTGGGAAGAAGGGTCATGCAGATGGATGTGCAGAAGCGTGGGCGGCCAAAGAAGAGATGGAGGGAGCTGGTAGAAGAGGACTTGAGGATGAAGAACTTGAATGTGGTAACAGCTCAAGACAGGAGGATGTGAAGGAGACTCATCATCAACAGTGACTCCACTTAAGTGGGAGAAGCTGCAGAAGAAGAAGAGGAAGAAGAATGAAAATACAGCAATTTTCGTTACTGTAATAATGTAGTAATGTAGTGATTTTACTATAGTAATGACTACAGTAAAATCACTACACGCTATTTCATTTGCAATGATATCGTGGTGCGATATTTTTACTACTATGATTCAGAGACTTCTAGTGGCAAACACGTAAACTTCACAACTATGTATGAAATAGCCTAAGGAGTGATAGATGACATCAGACTGGATTATTTCTATTCAAAAAGCAGGGATATTACTTATTTTGGCATATCCTTGCACAGTGGCGTTACTGTTTTCGGTTTTTCGCATAGTGTTTAAGAAGTTTTAAAAGCTCATGAATTTTCATTTGACTCAAATATGTTAATTTAAGTTTAATATTTGCTGATATCAGTACTAAAATACGAAGAAGCGACTCTTATTATTAACTGATCATACAGTGAGGACCATATTTAGACATTTCTAGAAACTGTGAGTAGATTAAATCCATTGAATACAAACGTTTGATTTATTCCTGCTTTCTCAATAAGATGTAATAATATAATGCTTTTTGTAAATTCAAGATAAAGTATTACAAAATAATCCATGCACACATCCATTAAAAATTCAGAAATACTGTTGCTTCAGCATCTTTTCCCAGATAGACAATTTTCCCGAGATAGTTTCTCATTTATTAGCGATGTTGCATAATGCGAAGTGTAATATTTCAATCCATATCAAATGCCACTCATACTCGTGGTACTGTATTCTTACCTATGAGAAAAGCAGCGATAAAGGAACAGTGGAATAGAGAAGAGTCCCGAGGTCAGGTATGGATTTTAATTAACACTATAACAATTCGCTATAAAACTGTTAGATTTTGCAGCGAATAGCTTTAACTGTTCCATTAACGTAATTAAATTTTCTACCAAGATTCTCATTTAAACGGAAAGTAAGTGAAGGTGAACATTCTACAAGACGGATTGGAATTTCTTGACATTTTTATAACCGAAGACAGGATCAGAACGTGGTATGCATGTGCCAACTATACATTATTTGAACGCAGCGCCCTCATCAATAACAAATCCAAGATATATCAACGAACATATTTTAACATTGACATCGATACAAGATAATCGATATTTTTCTTATTTTTTATGTTAACCAGATCTACTGAAGGTTATAAATCCATCTCACATTTAGTACCATAGTTGGTCTAAGGGTAAGATAATTCTGAAACCCTGCTGTAGAGGCTAAGTATAGAGCCTTTTTCAAGTCGCTTTACGCACAGAATCTTTAAAATGACTGATAATCCGAATAATAGTGACGGTGGTCTCATAGGTGACGAAAGTCATATTCCACTACCTAAAGACATAAACATTCGATGCTAAATGATATTCGAACGCATTGAATAACTGATAACTCATCCACGATTATTAACAGGCCAGCTTGGCTGTCGGTAACACGGATGTTTACTATTGGCTAAATATGTATATAGTTACTGTTCCATTAATTCCATAGGATGCTTTTGGCTTTTGGCTTTGTGAGTTAGACAATTTCAGGGAAACAGATGATCATTACCATATAAAAATGTACAACTAATCAAAAATGGGGAAAAAATGAAATCTCGTCGATAATGTATTTCCTAAACATATTAAGTATCATTTTAAAGGATAAATTCCAAAGTTAAGGACACAAAATATTTAAAAAAAAACGATATAGTAGTGTGTAATTTAGTATGTTACATTTTACCCTGTGATCATATTATATTATTCAGTATATTTATTATGTTATACAGTAAACAACTGAGAAGTGGGTTTGAGTTTTGTAATAGTAATGGTTAATGCTCATCGAAAGCAATGAGATTAGTAATAGTTAGAATTACGCAAGTAAGGCCATGAAGCAAGTGTATTATGTCTTCAAGTGTGTGTGTGTGTACATGCTCTTCGACCACCAGTTTATCTATTTGAAGCGTTGGAGAACTTCACACTGCTCTTTCTGTATGACTGAAGCTAAATCACCTAAAGTTCAGAAGTGCTTATAAATATTACGCCAGTTTCATACGGGATTCGAACCCAGGTCTGTCCAATCAAAGGACGCATTTCGTTCTTTTAACTACTCTATGGAAGCTCCGCACGCATTGCCACACACACACACACACACACACACACACACACACACACACACACACACACACACACACACACACACACACAGACCGCACATTGACATCATTGGGAATCCAGTTTCATAAGTTTAGCAATATGATAAACTTTTAAGTCTTCTCATAAATCTGCCAAAATCAATTTTATAACTCGGTTTAATTCTTTAGCAGTTTGGCAAGATTTCAATGATATTATAAAAGGCATCGTACCATTTTCTGTAATGAACCAAACCACTGCGCATGTTTCAGAACATTTTTAATTTTTACCACATAAAAACCTGCATGCATTGAATTGCGAAGGAACTGCCATAAAGGGCCCCATGATGCAATGCATTCTAGTTGCACGCAATATGTACATTTTGTCCCTGTGTATATGTGCAACGAAAACTCAATTTTATATTTTTATATCACCAAGAAATGTATTTTTTTCGTATTTTCTCATTCACTAAGAAGATTAATCATTTTTCTTGAATGTGAATGCCATGTTTCGTCAACAAGCAAAAGATTTCTTGAATTTGTATTACCAGATGTTTTGCAAGGTCCTACATTATGTAAACTATTTCACTATGGAAATAGATGGAAATCATTAAGTATAAATCAATGGCGATTGGTGCAATGCAATTGAACCATTTCTTTAGGATTTTGAACGTGTTTTCGTGACTATTCGACAGTTTCAACAAAATGGTACAAGGAAGGTTTGAAAAACGAAATCTAAGCATGCCAAAAATTACATTCATTCTCCTCTCTCTCTCTCTCTCTCTCTCTCGCTCGCTCACTCTCCGGACACAGACCATTCATTCTTTTGCATCGCATGACGCTTACTCATGGTAAATATTAATACGTATTAATTTCACACCACTCAATTTATGAAAAGCTATGTTTCTAGAACACCCATACTAGCATTATTCCAAAGGATAATTGAAAAATAGAAAAACTTCTTTAAAAGAGAGGTCTCTCGTATGTAGTCTTGGACAACATATTATTCTCCATTAATTACCTACTACGGAAATTCATGGAAATTTCAGGGGATCACAACAGAACGACGGAAAAAGCAAAGAAAAGAAAAATAGAAAATAAAAGAAAACAAACAAAAATAGAAAAGAAAACACTTTAATGCTTACTATATGAACTGAACTGTATTACTGAAGAGAACCGAAGAAAATGCCTAACCATGTTCATTCCTTTGATTCTAAACTCATTTCACGTTTCCGGTAGAATTATTGAAGCAACAAAATTATCTATTTCTTCAACTAATACTGATGGAATTAGTATTAGTTTAAGCAGTGTTCACTTGAGGAAGAAACTCTTCAATTTTACCAACCCACGAGCAAGTGATCCTGCCTACCCATTGCGCATGTGTATTTCTGAGTGTCAAAATAGCCTTACAGTGTAGTGTTTGTGTTTTGGCTTGCTGAATTGTAGGTAGTTTCCGGTTATTGTAAAGGCAGCTGCTGCAGGGAAATGGAAGGGATTCACATCAGGGACAGCATAATGACAAGGCAGACATTGCAACGGAGTTCTATCATGAGGAAAGAGAGGAGGATAGTCACTGGGAACTGACAGAGATGTAATATGGATTTGAACGATACCAAAAACGTTTCCATGTCTTTCTTAAATCCATTACAAACGGGCCAATTGTAAACTTCACATTCCACGGTCTATGGTGTATGATTTTGTGCCCCCAAACCCTCACGATACTGCCCATTCTGTACACTAACTCATATCGTCATATGTTACTCACAACTTTATTATTTTCGCTCCCCCCCCCTAACAGAAAGGCTTTTACCGTTAGTACTCTACTTCGGAGTAAAAAGTATAGAAATCATTTGATTAATTAGAGACCAGGGTTGTCTAAAAGGGTATAAAATACTTATAATGATCATATACGTTCAGTAGCGGGGGGGGGAATAACTGAAGCAAAGGGGATAAAGAAAAAATATTAAAGAGATTTCCTAGCAAAAGTAGGATTACGCCGTATCGATTCGATCCATGCGATTGGGAATGCACCATGTTATTCTTAAACTATTGGTTTCAAATGGAAAATAAAAAACCACAGTTCTAGTACTATCGAGCTGTGAGAATGATAGACTATTGAAGCATGGAAACAAGTATTATGTACAAGTAAATCCAGATTAGTTTTCCTTCGTTGTCCCTTTGGAAAACAACAAAGAGACAGCCCCTCTCAAGCTAACAAAGTAACTATCCATACCACCAGATTTGTCTACTACATCGTGACAGACAAGCGCAGGCCATTGTCTTCGCTGAAGAGCTAACTAAATCAGGAGCTAATTGAATCATTCACACCACAGCGATTTAAACTTAAGTTTAAATCACATAAAGTTCTACAATGGAGTAGGATTTCCAATTTTTAGTCCAATGAGTCTAAGTGCAAGAAAAGCATGTTTTCATACATTTTGAGTAATCGTTTATTTTAGTGAACTGGCTTTAGTCATTCAGAAATCTCTTAAGACACCTAAACACCAAAATATTTCATCTTAAGGATTGTAAAGATATTTGTAGATTTTAACAAATTAAATGCTAGCTGTGGAATCTGAAAAAGCGATTAGTTCACTTTGAAATATTGATGATTCAGAAGTTGAGAAAAATTACCTTAATAACTCGATGAAAAGCTCAAGAAGAAAGCACATTGAAATTTTCTAACAAGTTTGTCAGCATGCACACTGAGAGAATTCCGAGAAAAATGTAAGAAAAACTAACTCTATGTAAAAGTAGCTAAACAAAAGTGGCAGCAAGTCTTATGAGTAACAGAAGATATCGAGAAGAAGATGGGATAATGTTCCGGAGGTCACTGGAAAATTCCGAAATGGAGGAAATAGTACTGTGGGAGATTTCAGAGATGAAAATTGTGATGTAAAAATTGGCGATAAAGAAATTCTAAATGCCTGGAGAAATAACTTTGAAAGATTGCGATATGAAACAAGATGTGACAGAAGAGTGGTAAAATATTCATTTGGAATGCGGTTAGCAGCATATAACAGTACATCAGGTAGACAAGCCATTAAAAGCCTAAAATATGGAAGGGCAGATGGATTAGGTGATATTCGACCAGAAATGCTCAAGTATGGAGATATAAAATACTCAGTCGGTTTGGTCAGTATTTAAAAACAGCTATTTTCAAAACAAGGGGTATAATTTATAGAAATGGGTTTAAAAGGGGTGCGCAAGTGGAAAACGTTTGGGAACCACTGCTATACATTATTATGTAAGCACAATTATACATTTTTAATTATTAAATTGTTAACTTTGTGTTGTGTGATATTTCGGTGTGATTCTCTTTGTCGACTGGATACAAAAGAGAACCAGCACAGGACAAGATGATTCGTCAAAAATTTTGCTTTGCTTTGGTTGCACTCCAGATGAGTTTCGCAAAAAAATAAAATTGTATTTTTTTTTTTTTTTTTTTTTCTCGATGTATACACATCCGGAAAAGTAAACATAATGTAATTGATAAAAAATATGCATTCGCATTTACTTTAAATTAAACTCAAGTTGTCTTATTTCTTTTCCCTTTTTATTTATGCATTTATTAGTACATAGACCACGATTTTTTGGTATATCGTCGGTTGCTAATACTACACAACTAATCGATAAGCACACTCGATGATGATAGATGTTAGAATTTGAAATATTTGATCCCTCTTGCATATAGAAAAACAAATGCAAGTATCGTCTTAGAGAGAAAGCGGGGCTGAAGAGGCTTAAAGTTGCATGACCGTTCAAAGCATTTTATTTCCACAAAAACAAGAATTTTAAATGGCAGACAAAAACAGCAATATACATTAGTAAAATCTCTGTGGTTTAGTGTTTTTTTTCACCTGTCACTTGCTTGAGAAAGAGACTTAGGTTCAAATCTCATCTCCTAAGAAAGATGCTCTATTAGTCACTTTTTTCCAAGCTGGAAGTCTGTTTTTCATTCTATTCACCTTGGATTTCTTCTGTAAAACCAGAAAACCACTCACATTGAGACTGTGGTAAATACGTCTGACCATTTCATCCCCTTTATTCCCCACACTAATATTTGATGCTATAAGAGCGCCGCTGGTATACAACTTGGGTCACCCTAATCTGTTTATTCGTGTATAAGTGAATGTTTGTCCGTCTGCGTCTTTGCACCTGCGACTATAAATTTTGCATAGAAATCCCACTTGACTCGACTGAAGAAAGATCACAGGTTAAACTGCAAGCCAAAATTTTTGCTCTGCTGATTTGTCTTTCATTCTCTATCTCACGAGACGCATTTAGAATAGTTATATTTGCTTTTTTTCATGGTAGACCAATAAATTTGCCTTTAGTTATTATTCATCTGGCATTTAGATATCATCAGTCATCATGCTGAAACTGTGTATTTCTATAGTTTTCCCGGTTGTTTCACATATAAACCCAAATGGGTGTTTCTTGTTTGAATTTTTGTTATTAAAATTGCGGCATTGGACTTCCATCAAGAAATTTTCTCTGGTCTTCTCTTTAACTGTAAGAAGATGCAAGGTTTTGTTTTTATCCAAACTTTAAGAATCAAATGAATTCTTAACAGTTAATTAACAAATCAACAAAACCGTAAAATTAATTTTAAAATGAGTTATACTCATTCCAGTCACCGAACTAGAAAATTTGTGCAAATATACGTGAACGTCACTTGGTCACGTGAGTCACCACATGTTCTACGCAACTATTTAAAAGTGGTGCTGGTCAGTAATCGTCAATATTGTTGATCACAATGGACTAAGAGAAGGATTTTTCAGAGTTCGACAAAGGGCTTATTATGGGTGCCCTTCTGGCTGGAACCACGATTTTATTTGAGAAGCTAGTAGAGCTGACTGGTGTCTATCCGGGGTGTTTAATCAGTGGAAAAATAGCCTACATGGCTTGTCTAAGACGCGTAACTGTGGTCCTAAGACGGTCTCTCTCAGTAACGAGATCGCTGTCTTCAAAGAAAGCTTGTACGGACAACAGGGTGCAGTAGGAGACCGAAGCATTTAACGAAGGCTGTTCCCAACCACTGAATTATACTTTAGGAATTACAGAGGTTTGTTAATGAACATTCTAATATAACGGTGGATTGTTTTGTCTTGAATAACGTTACTATTAGGATTTTGTTTGGCTCTCTACGAAAAGTCTGACTTGGATAAGCACGCCTTTCTCAGATCCAAAAACTAAACACGTTCGATCTCCTGATAAGCAACTATGCTATTTTTGCTATTACTAATATAATGTCTAAAAGTAGGAGAATGAAAGGTGAGATTTCAATGTGTAAAATTTTAATCCTATTTAATAAATACGAGATTCAATCAATATAACGCAACAAAACTCAAATGATTAGCGTTACTATTATTATTAGTTTTGTTGACGTATCTTTTATCAGAATTAATTTCTATTTAATTTATATAAAATGCATACACATTTATATTTTAATTTATAATTATTTTTCCCCTAGAAAAATTTACATTTGAGTTGTGCTTTGATTATAAAGTTGTGGGCGTTTTTGTACTTCTTTTCGAAGTTTTTTTTTCCATTAATGATTCTTCGTGTAGAATGTCATTTCCTGGTAAATCCCAGAAATCATAATCGTATTTCTCTGCCGTAAATTATACACTTAGGTCACGTCATGTGATTTTCAAGTCAGCAATTACGTGATCTTTTTGTGGATGCTTGAGATCTTTTTACCATCAATCAAAAGGTGTTTTTCGCCCATTTATGTGAGTAGCCTAACTTTTTCTTTACTTATAAAAGATTATGCTAATTGCAAGATTAAACTAAAGAATATAAGGGAGTTGTATGGCATGTGAAAAATAGCTCAAAGTTATATGTGAGATGCAACTTAGATATAAGACATTAAGTAAATAAAAGTAGCGAAATGGACCGTTTCCAATGGATGTAAAAAAAAACCACCAAATTAGGTTTGTTTGTTTGTTTTAGAGTACTAGAAATAATCCGAAATCACGATCTTTTGGTATAATTACGTAAATAATAGTTATTTTTGAATGTATTAAATTATTAGATGTCACTTTCTTGAATATTGATATCCTTACTAATAGACATAGAATCAATATTTCAAGTTCATTTTTCAGTCATTAAAACAGACATTTATGACATTAAAACAGACAAACAGACAGATATGATCTCAGTCATAAAAAGACTGAGATCATAAACTGATTGGAATTTTTAAGCAATATTCCAATCACCACGAAGTTATTTACTAGAGACTTGGAAAATTAGCATTTGCTGATCTACCTATTTTGCTCTCTGACGCAAAATAGGGAGAATCTTGTCCAAAAAAGAATTTGTACACTCAAGGATACGTAGCACGAATGCTACCAACCTCTGCAAATCGTATTATAAACACGTTTTTATTAAAATTAGCTCTTAATAACTTTATGGCTTATTTGCCACAAGTACTTTCAAAGATGAAAAAATATTGGAAAAGAAAACCATATTTTAGAGAAACATGAATTACACACAATTCAACAGAATGCAAGGGCTCCTTCCACACTTTCTGTCTTATGTACACTCTTCATCAGTTTGAAGTAATACCAGTCACGTATTTTAGTCCATTCTTCCTTCCACGTTTCCACTATAACAGGTACCATTACTGAAAGCACTGGACTAGCCAGCGACAGACATTAGTTCTTTTCAAAAATGTTCTCTTCGATTCAGATAGTGACTCCGTACATGAAAACCAAGTTGTGGAGCTAGTACTGAAACTTCAGAGTGCAGTTTACCACATATCCATCGATATTTATTCTGCAATCACTACAGCCAAACGTTAGAGTCCATACCAGAAGAAACACTCTAAACCACTGTACGTTCATAAGTTCACAGTTGGTATGGTGCACGTAGAAGAAGGTGTTTTCCCAGCCATCTGCCACATTCTCACTTGTCCATTAAAATGGAAATGACTGTCGTGTGGTTTGTCTGTGTATATCCAAGACTTTCAATGCTCTGAAGACTACACGCGATTCTTTACACCATTCTAAGCAGTGCAATGCCATCGGTGATATTTAACTGACGTGCACCTGTCTTCAGGTAGAAACGGAAACGTCTTAGGTTATTACGCAGTGTTTCGTTACCAACAGGAATTTCTATACATCTTTGACATTCTCGTTGATCATTTCCATACCGAAGTGCCCATTTCGTATCACTCTTCTCGGTCATCGCGTGCATGTTTTTACCTAAATGGCACCATAATATTACAGTTGGTTGATAATGTTGCCAACGGTTGAATCCTCTTGATACAATCATAAACCAATGTCACGAAGACAGACCACTAATGTGGCATCCTATGATAACACTTCTTTCCAATACCACAATTCACGCATAATCGAATGCATACAATTGTATAGTCAGCTGTGGGATATATACAAACTACGTTGACAAAAGTATTTGGACACTTAGTTGTGGTGTAGTCAAAAATGCGTTTCAATTACATTTCTAGTGCGGGTAGTGCGACCACCGTTGGCCTGAATGATAGCAACTACCATTTGGAGTAGACATTCAACCAATTTCTGATACGTTGAAACAGGAATATCTCTTACATCCCTCGCACAAAGCTACCCCATAGGTGATGCTGATGACGACCGCTGTGGTCTGAAGTGAATTCCACGTTCTAATTCGTTCCAAAGATGTTCGATGGGGTCCTGACTCTGAGCCGGCCAGTCCAACACTTGTTTTGTGGAAACCAGTCTCAGACACTCATTGAAATATGGCATGGAGCATTGTCGTACTGAAGCATGCAAGGGTCACTTTCCAATTACTTCTATAGCATCGGAAGCATGAAGTTGTCCAGGATGTCCAGGTAGCCATCAGACGTCATGGTTTGGTGCACATCCACCAATAGACCCCCCCCCATTCAACTGAAACACCTCCATACAGTGGCGCACTCAGGATTTAATCTTGGGGGAGGGCAGAGCTGAGTAGACAATTTGAGAATGCACACTAAGCACCGTCCTCCGGGTGATCTCCAGATCCAAGCACAAACATTAGAGTGAAATATTTGGAAGCGTGATTCGTAGTTCTAGAGAACCGTTTTCCAGTCGTTTGGCGTTGGAGGGGGGGGTGATGTATGGCTTGTTCGCAGCAGCTCTTCCATGATAATCTAAGACATGCAACTCTCTACGAACAGTTCTAGTGCTGACTGATATCCCTGGAGCATTTTTGTAGGTTGACAGAGGTCCACCACTGATGATGTGCAGGATGTTCGAATATTTCGAGAGAGCTCTTAAATCTTGGTCAGTGAGTGTCGATGTCCTTCCAGGGCGTTTTTCTGCTGAATGACATAAGCAGAGGTGGATTTCTGAATAATGAAACGGGTAGCAATGTCACGGACAAAACGACCACTGATATGACTCCGAACTACCATCCCACGTTGGAAATCTGTCCATTCAGCTGAATGTAGCATCATGACATCAAGTACAGTGCAAAACATGCAACACATTCCACGTTTTATTACCAGACTTACACAGACACTCCCTGAATATAAGCATGTGGTAGGATCCGAAATTTACATGGCACGTAAGGTGTCCAAATACTTTTGTCAATAATATAAAAATCAGGTTTACACTGTTGGAAACAGTAGTGAGCAAGATAATGGTATTAGATTTATATCAGCATTTTAATCTACCAGAAACAATAGGTCATAAAAGACAATTATTTAATAATTCTATTTTGACTAAAAATAAAATCTAAAATTGCTTCAAGCATGTCTAATATTTCTAGTGCAGTGGCGGCTCGTGGCTTGAAATCGTGGGGGTGCTGCAACTTTCGAAATATACATACACACTGTAAGCACAGTGTATACGTGTTTGGATAAAATATCAAAAAATTAAACATGAAAAAATATTGTTTATTATCGATAAAATTATACAGTTTGGTATAATTCAAAATTACTTAAAAATAAAATCCATTATCATAACCCCAATAATGTTCTAAAATAAAAACTATAACAAATGTTACGTCTTTAATTGTAATGTCCAAATATTTAAAGAGACGGAGTAAACACGATAAGCACTACGAACACTCTACTACTGGCGCAAACTGCATATAAACAACAGTGGAACTGCGCGACGGACAGTGCCGCATTACGCTAATAGCTCGTATCTCACTATGACGTGCATATGCTTGCGCGCGTAGCAATATGCCACTGTGGTAAACACAGTGCTGCTAGCGCCCTCCTAAGTGCTACAAAATGGATTTTTATTATTTTTTATACAAAGAGAATTGTATAAGATTATTGACGATAAAATTAAATATAACAACCAAATATAAATAAATTAATAAATATATTTATGTATCGAGAAAAATTGGGGGTGCTGCAGTTCCGCAGTGCCCCTGATTTCTATATTTTAATTCAGCTATATATATATATATATATATATATATATATATATATATATATATATATATATATATATATATATATATATATATATATATATATATATATATATATATATATATATAGTATGCTAAAATGTTATCTTCTATCTTATGACAAAGTAGCCTTTTATCCTTTAATCAATCATAGACGGATAGGAGTGTATTTATCTGATGAAAAACCAAAAACCAATGAGTTACTAAAGATCTTTGAAGCCCTCTTAAAAATATAAGGGTATATAAGGGGAAATACTTTTATGCAAATTTTAAAGGTCTAATTGACTCTCGTGATTTATTTCAAATAACCATAAAATCAAGAAATTATCACTGCGCTGGTTTTTCATGTTAAGAAAGTAGATAAATACCTAGAACGACGAGTTAAAAACATTAAGCTGTGTAAAATCGAACGTATTGTTGGCACGCGTTCAGGGCAGTTTGCCTGTTTTGCTAGTAAAGTCAGAGACCATCGGAGACTATAGATAATTCGGCTTCAAAAGAAATTGCCTAAAATTATTTCTAACATTCACATCTTTTCTGCTGAAGGACATCTAGTGATACTGAGCAGACTGGTCGCGCGTATATTGTTCGAGTATTGTAGGTATTTCGGCTGACAGCAATAGTTAATCAGCATGGATCTGCGAAGCCATGCTATTACTGTTGACCTTTTAGATGAATTCGTAATGCCCTCTACAGATTTATCAGATTTAATATTTATTAAATTTAATCTTAAACATTAAATTATTTTAAGATGAACGAATAAATAAATGCAGTGCTATGTACAATAAACGTAAAAAAATATTCAGTTCTTATATTTTTATGTGAATCTCACTCACCAAAGACTTCGGCGTATAGAATAGCAAATTTAGACATGCATAATTTAAAATTTTAAATACAAATTAAATAAAAAATATTTTATTATTTATTTTAACTGAAATGTAATAATTATACATTTCTTTTTGAATTTTATTTTGCTTCCAAGAAATACGTACTTACACCATTTTTAATTTATTATAATTGCTAATGTTATAGTTGAAAAGCACACGACAAAGATAAAGAGGCGATGGGCTGATTTTTTTTTTCTTAACATTAATCGTTACGTTTGGGTAAAATTTTTCTTTTTGTGAATTTCTAGTTGTTAATAACAGTGATTTTTGTGGTTCAGTTTCTTCTTGTAGAAAAGTCATTTAAGTTGAAGTTTACATCTGTGTAACTGAATCCAGTAAAATTCAATTTCAACAATCTGCAATAATTCGGATGGTAGCATAAATAAAGAACTACTAAAGTTTAGTAAAGATTTTCCTGCCGGCTAATACCGAAATTTTATTTAATAAAAATAAAAGATGCATTCGAGTAAACTGATTTTTTTTTATTATACATCAAGTGTAAAATATAGTAATAAATTAAAATGAATTAAAAATGATAAGCATTTATCACAAAAATGATAATAATGTTTTAAAACATTTTTATTCATCTATAATCTATTAAACTTCAGATCAAAAAATTCAAAAAATGGTTTGCGAGACGAGATAATTTTTTATGTCTATGCTTCTTTTTTAATAAATATTTTAAATAATTTAAAGGCTTTTTATTTCCCAAATGGAATAGGAAAAGTACTTTTAGCCCTAATAACTTTTGAAAATCAGAGGGGGGAGCCAATCTCCACTCTTAGCGGTCATCGGTAGCTGAGCCCATGTTTATCGATGTCAGACGCTTTGGTGTGAGAGAGAGCGAATGCGTAATAGGCAATTGTCGCCATATCGTGATCATAAACCTTAACGGCTAAAAAAAGGCCAAGAAATGGTGTTCAGTTTCCATAATCGGTGATCTGCGTCGAATGTATAATGGACTTTCTTTCTTTCGACGTTCTAGCATTATGATAAGAAACGTTGCTACACAGGCACTCGTAAATGTTTTTTTTTTTAATTATTGCACCGTAATGAAATAAATTAATAGTATAGTAGTAAATTACTTTATAAGCAAAAAGTGACACTATTATTAAGAAAACGCGTTTTCTCTTCAAATGAAAAGCAAAGAGCGTGCAAAAAATGATTAAAGTTACTACTAAGTTTAGTAGCGTAAATGTTTCCGAATGATTTCCTTTGGCTAATTAAACTAAGCATATAACAATCCGCTCAAAAAAAATAATCAAGTAACGCCGTTCTATTCCCCAAAGGGAGTAGGGCGAGGCCGTTTTAGCCTTAGGAACTTTTGGAGTGCTAGGGGCACAGCTCTCAAACATTTAGCCAAGTTCTTTTATTTTATTTTTATTTTTCAGTTTAAAGTTCAACTTCAATTAGTACTTTAAAATTAAAGAACTATAAGCAAAGGGCAGGAAACGGTAAAACTTCCTCCAACTATTATTTCAGTTAAATATTTTATCTGTACTGGATTAATAGTTAAATTTCATAATTTGCTACTCTCTAAATGTTGAGGTATGCTGATGATACATCGTTTGTAATGACATGGAAGAACTAGGACAAATTCTTGACATAATTAACAAGATCAGTAATAACAGAGGACTTCAACTAAATCCTAGCAAGACAAAGATTATGGTTCTCAAAAGAAATACAAACAGAGAAGTTCTTGAGAAACAAGTGTACCTTAATGGAAAGAGAATTGAGGAAGTCAGCAAGTTTGAGTACCTGGGATCCATTATTAATGTAAAGAATTGCTGTTCAGAAGACATCAGACGAAGGTTAGGAATGGCTAAAACAACAGTCAGAGATTTGTCTAAAATCTGGAAGGATAGATACCTATCTCCATGGGAACGAAGTTGAGGATTTTGGATGCAGTTGTTTTACCAAAAGTGACTTATGGATGTGAGACTTGGAATCTAAAGAAGTCAGATAAAAAAGGGATATCTGCTTTTGAGATGTGGTGCTACAGAAGGATGTTGAGGATATCATATACTGAAAGGTGTACAAATGAATGGGTGTTAGAAAAGATGAGCAGAACCTTAAGGCTCCTTAAGGATATTGACAAAAGAAAGTTAAAATATTTTGGACACATTGAAAGGATCGAAGGAGGACTTCTCAGAACAGTAATAGAAGGTAAAGTTCCTCGAAAAAGAGGAAGGGGTAGACCATCAATGAGATGGATGGATGGTTAGCGTGCGTGGAGTGACTGATCTTCAGAGAGTTGAGACCGCCAGAAAAGCAAACGAGAGGACAACATGGCGATGCCTGGTGTGGCACATCACTCAGCGTCGGAGTGACCATACGGCATCTGTGGATGTCCAGTGAACATATAGATAGATAGATATAGATAAATGTTGGGATAATTAGAAAAATATGCATTGAAAATCGTACGTATCTGCTGTGAATGCTTTCCGTTCAATGACGCTTACGTTTTTCGGAAACATTACTCTAGTGACCGAAAATGAAACTTCAAATCACTTTACTAGGCGACGAAATTCATCTTCCACCTAAAAACATTCACAAACATCCATAGTTAGGGCGGGATTCAAACCCATAGCCTGTTGGTTGGATAGTGAGTATGTTGGTAACTATATTGAAAAACATAATATTCATATTTTACGTATAGCTATCATCAATTTCAGGGGGTAATGGCTAGTCGGTCGTAAATGTATTAAATAAGCATTTATTTAAAAAAATTAAATATACGGTATTCATTGTCTGTAGAACTTCATCATCATCATCATGCATATCAAGGATTTAGGCCTAGTGTGGCCTGTTCCGGCCTTAGAAGTCATCGTTGAGTCGTTTAAGAGGACGTCCTGGTTTTCTTTTTCCTAATGGCTTGTACTTTAAGGCTTGTTTTGGTAATTTTTCTGTTTTCATTCTTTGAACGTGTTCAAAGAATGAAATAAATGGATGTTCAAAGAATATGAACATCCATTTATGTTCATATTCTTTAATTTTTTCTATTACTGATTCCTGGTTTAATTCTTTCATAATTTCTTCGTTTCTTTTGTGATCAAATAGAGTATTCTTCAGTAGTACTTATTTTCTTATTTTGATTTTTTTCAAAATTCGTATAAAATTACTGGTGTAAAATTATTTAGAATGAAAACGAAGTGCATTACTACGTTTTCTCCATTAATTTGGCTTCTTGTAATTTTTCTTCGAGCGATGAATTCCATCTGATAAATTCTGATGTGACTCGCTATAGTTCGGCACTGCTCTGCTGAAATAGAAATAAATTATCTACCATTGCAACATGCTTCGCTGCTCATCCTCTTACTTGAATGAATGTAATCATCAAATTGCCATCAATCTTTTCAAAATAAATTTCAAAGTTCTGACCATTTGTCTGTTCAACTGTAGAAAGTAAAAATAATCCATGATTAAAATAAATTAGTGTAGAGTTAATTACGCTTTATCTCTTAAGTGATTTATATCATTTTTAAATTATGTCTGATGAATTAATTCATATTTAATACCCTTCAAAATATTTTCATAAACTTTAAGGCATATTTCCTATTTAACACTAATTTAGATTCTTGGAAACTTGCCAAAGTCAACAATCGCCATTTTGCATTCCAATTACAAAAGGCCATCGGATATAACTTTAGCTCTGATGGATATCTGAAATTTATTATTTAAAAAAATTTTTTTTTCGAAACCGTCAGTTTTTTTTCCCTACCTTTTCAAAACTTCTGCTAGAATGAACAAGTGATTATAGTGAGATTGGAGAATGGGTACTGTCTCTCTTGAACCAACAGTTTGTGGTTTCAAAGCTCGCTCTTAGTATAGAAGGTTGGGAATGCTTTTTAGTGGTAGATGACCTGCGTTTCGATTGCTTAGTAATCTTATACTAGTGTGCTGTCCTGCATGAATACGATGTGATATTTTAGAAAATTGTCCTTTTTAAAATTTCAGAAAAATGTTATTCTTTAATAAACTTAACTAAAATTTCTCTTCCATTTTTGCACATTCAGAACCGATTTTATACAACCTGAGACACAAAGGACAGGAATTTAAGGTGTGAATTGATTTCAAAAGTTATGTTGTTGAAATTCCTTGTCTTCGTATTCCACCTCCCCCCCCCTCCTTTCCAAAAAAACCTCTACATTTATTATTATCATATTTGGCCTCCAAGGAGTCAAAGGAGGCTAAACATCAGACAAACCAGCTGTCATACATTCCCGTAAATTCATTCATACTAGATGCATTCATTGTCCCTAAAGGCAACTATTCCACTCACTCACTCATTGCTCTCTAGGAGAAAAACCCAGCTCTTACCCCTTTCTAGATTACGAACAAAAAACTTCCACGGATGTCCCCATGTTCTCTCCCTACCTTCCATATAACGAAACATTTCATCAAACGATATTCTATAACACCTATTCCAAAGTTTATGGATGTGTATCATATCACCCGTCTTTCTTCTGTTAACCAGAGTTTGCAATCCATATCCTCGCAATCTATCTTCATAATCTAAATCCCCTAATTCAGATACGATCTTTGGAACTTTTTTGCACCCTTTCCACAACTTCTTTATGCCCTTGGAACCCGGAAGACGAAATCTGCACACAACAATCCGGGTGTGGTCTTATCAGAGCCTCATGAAGAGGAAAAATGCCTCCCTTATCTATCAAGGTTTGCTTCAAAATCGCAATTATCCTCTTAGTTGTATTTGCAACTATTGCTATATGACCTTTGAACATCAAATTCCTATCCACCAGTACGCCAAGATCCCCTGCCTCCTCAGTTTACGCTAATACAATATGCCGCTGGAAGCCTAATCAAGCCAAAGTGCATAACTTGACATTTACTCACATTAAACTGATAGCCATTTTCGATTGCCCAAATTTCCAGTCAATTCAAATCATTTTGTAATTGTTGAATATCAGTAGCATCCCTGATTGCCCTGCCTATCTTCGCATCATCATCAGCAAACAGTTGCAAATCTGATGATAGACCCTGCTTGATGTCATTAATGTATAGATTGAACAATAATGGTCCAAGGACTGAACCCTGAGGTACACACCACTGGTCACCTTAAATCTGGTAGATTACCTCCCACTGTATACCTCTTTTTGATATCTGTCTGTCAACCATCCCCTGATCCAAGTCAATAGATTATATTTCAATCCCATATTCTCCAGTTTATGCAACAGCCTATCGTGTGGTATCCTATCAAATGCCTTAGAAAAATCCAACATCATCAAAGTGTATCCATTCCCTTTATCCAACTCGGCCGTAACATTATTATAAAATATGAGCAAATTGCTAAAACATGACCATCCTCTAGTAAACCCACGCTGTTCCCTGCAGAGCATAGAATGCTTGTCTACCCATTTCTGTATGCGAGTACTTACCAACTTCTCTAAAATCTTCACTACCACACCAAAAATACTGATAGGTCAGTACTTAGACACATCAGTTTTTACACCACCATTGTACAACGGAACTATCATACATTCTTGAGCTGAGACTCAAGTTATACAAACACGTGAAATTCCTAGCCATTTGGGTGAACATTCCTTTTGCAAATGCTGATATTCCATCTGTCCCTATTGACAAATTATTACTCAGGTTATGCAATAGCTCTTCAACCTCATTCTCATGAACCTCTAACTCTTCATCCAACGTTGCAGTAGCACTGTGCACCATGCTACATACACCTGGTTGATATATCTCAGCAAAGTGACGACTGTGAATTGAACAATCTCATTAACTTCCGACACTCGAATACCATCTGCATTCAATAAAGCAATTCTTCCACATTCATTCTTTCTTTTGCTTGCGGCATAAAGATAAAACTTTTTTGGATTGCCTTTTGCATGGCCAATTTCTTTTCACACTCCGATTTATCTTTCCGCACAATACTCGTTATTTTTCTGGCCTGAACGTTATATATTTCATAACTCCCCTCACTTTTATTCTCACGATATTCTTTCCACATCATCCATTTCACTCCCAACCTATTTATTCTTCGAACACTAGGGATACATTCAGATACCCTCCTCATTCAAGCACTTTTTCAAAGATTCCCATGCATTGCTGACATTTTTTCCATTCAGTAACTGATACCATTGGACCAAAGATAGTATTCTTCTAAGTTGATCATAATTTCTAGCTTTATATTTCAGCATATAACCTGTTTTCATCAATACAATTAGATACTTCCCAAAAAAATTACAGCATGATCACTGTCACCAATTGATGGTAAAATAGCCATATTCTTGACAGAGACCCCTTTCTGACGCTATGAGTAAATCTAACACTCTTTTACCTCGAGTTCCATCTTTTACATGCTGCTTGAGAAAGTTGTCTCGCAACAATTCAGTAATTTCCTCTTCTTCTTATCATGAGATTTCTCTTCAACCCAATCAATGTTTGGAAAATTAAAGTCACCCATAATGATCCTTCGCTTGGTACCCATAACGCTAAATTGGCGATGCATTTCTTCGTGCCCTACAACTGAGCCGCCAGGTCCGTAGGGACACCCACCATATTTTTTATTCTGTTAACCTCCACTTCACACCAGATAGACTCAAACTCATCGCTACATAGAACATTGTTACCGTCATTGTTTTCTTGTATTTCTACCTCAACTGGACTTAAGTCATCTGATATCGTTAGTAGCATTCCTCCTCCTCTCCTATATCTTCTGTCATTCCTAAAAATAGCATATCCGTTACAATCGATCCCACTTACCATATGTGATTATGATAGCCAGGTTTCACTAATGCCAACAATCTTAGGCCACATCGTATTCAATAAAGCAACAAACTCAACCTCTTTATTTCTAATGCTCTTGGCATTTGTGTATAGACATAATAAATTACAACCTAGCCTATTCTTATAATTAGATATGCAATCTATTTGATCTTGTTCTAGAATTTTATCTTTTCCCTCCCTATACATACTTAAAAGATGCGAACCCAAAGCATTTTTCCAATCCTTCGCCACATACATAATCATGTTCGAAGACATTCATATCTTTATTACGTTTGCATACCATAGATGAGCACACATTTTCCCCATTTCTCCGTTGATGATCTAGTTTCTCTGACTCTCTGCAATAGGGCTCATACCAAGAAGTAATTTCTCCAGGCTTCTGATATCAAGTGCAGGCCAAGTCTTATACAAGTCTTTTCTGCCATCAGACACACTCCACACACTAAAAACTCGCATCTATTTCTTCTACAGCTTTCGCGTGAAATCATTTGCTATCATCGCCATCCTTCGTAACTCAGTACTGTCATATCTAGGTAGTAATCCTACAATTTTTACTCTCTCACATTTCTTTTTCGCTTCTTCCAATAGACCTTTCATATCTTCTCTCATACTATATTATTAGTTCCTACCAGAACTACCATTTCTTTTACTTTTCATTTTTGGTTTTCCATTACATTTGTCCTATTTTTAATTTTCACCCCTAGGAAACTAGAAGTGGGACTCCCTTGGCAAGCGCAAATTTTAAGATTGAGGCACTATACCATTATCACCTCTTTTTTCTTAGATTTTAACTGACTTACCTTGTTATTATTAATATTATGATTTTGTGAATACCAGGGAGTTTATTAGAGATATCATCAACACATTACTTATACAAAAAATAAAAAATAAAGTAAAGGAACTAAATAATAAAGGGAAAAAAATAAACTGAATAAATACATAAAGAAAGAAGGCAACTACCTTTCTAAAAATGCAGGCTGTTTTAGACTTAATATATGAGGTACCCAGTTCACATGAAATAGAATGAAAATAAATTTCATATTAGCTAAGAAAACTTTATAAAGGTTGTTTTGCAGTCTATTGATCTCAGCTGTCGAAGAAGAGGAAAACTGGCTTCATACAACACTGCCTTAATCCCAAGAACACCCTGTAGAAAATATTTTTGCTCAAGGGCTGAATTGATGCAATGTTTATTATAAATACAGGTCTACTGTTTGCAAGTGAAACATCTCATAAATTCAAGGTTACCATAGATCATTACTCTTGCGTGACAGGCAGCTCTACGGCATTGCAGTACTAATGTACTCAATGTTACTGTGAGCAATTAATTTTTTATCATATCGATACCGTTCGGCTACATGAGTGGTGAAATTTAAACATATGGAGCAGCTAAAAAGAAGTGTTTATCTATTCTCGATTTCTCTAATATCTTTTAAACATAAAAAAGGAAAAATAATAATTAACACCGAATCAATATATCTTTGCCTTTATACCGAAACTGAGTTCTGTAATGATGGGACTTTTGCAGTTGCAATTTTCACAGAATGGATGCAAGTGTCTTTTAAGTAGATTCTTCCTTTCTGCTGTTCCATCTATACATCCTTCATTTAGCTTATTACTTAGACGATTGCGATCCGGTAATATTGGTGAGAACGTAATGGACAAATTCGTTCATAATACAGAGGTTTAATGCTAATTATTTTACGTGGATTAGAAAAATAGCAAACTGCACTATTCTGTATGGAAATTATTTTGAAGAATTCCTTGCTCTTTAAGGGTTGATATTGCTGTTTGGTTGTCTTGGATGTTAGCTGTGTGAAAATAAAAAAAAATATTATTGTGAATGTGAATGAAACCCAGTGCTAGGGAACGGTATTCTCAAAAATCTCTGTGTTTTGATGTTAACCAAATACCACTATCAGCTGCACAGAGGCGACATTGAATAGGTTTTTTAAAGGAACTTCGGAACATTTCTTATTACATCTTATAGGAAAATGTTGATACCGAATTCGTTGGATGTCTCTTCAGTATCCGAAGAATTTTTAACTTCTGCCATCAGTTCAGTAGATACTCTGGTATCCTGTTCTGGGTAGGCTAAAACACCTCTAGTCTCTTTAGTCGAAAAAGACTGCACAACGTTAACGCCTGCTATTCCACACTGAAATCTTTTATGCTTAAATTAACTTTACGGATGCTACTTGTCTGACTGTGATTATCTATTTAAGTACTTCTCTGCAAGAGCATGCTCACCGAACGATTATGAGAAAATATTCGTAATTTTCTTTCTTTCAACTGGCTACATGATGATAGGAAATTTTGCAGCGTTTCGTGTTTTTTTTTTCCCAAAAATGTATTTATTTATCAGAATATATTAAAATTTGACAAGTAGTGGCGGATTTCTTTTGTCCCTAATACTTAAAAATATTATATGAGTATTTTCAATATGTATACCTTACAGTCCGAACATCAGTCACGGCACCATCCTTAATAAGTTCTGATAGTTCTGTAGTACATATGGATCTGATAATACATGTTAATAACCATACTACTACACACGATTAAACCTTTCACTTCATGGAAGATCGTGATTATTCAGTTGTTCGTGTGATTATCTAAAAATCCGCATGATGGCGCAACTAGTTTGTATGGAGCTAGCTTATATTTATTTTAAATTAAAGTGCTTGCGTTGTTTATTCTCGTTCAGGATAGCGTTTTCATATAAGAGATTCTCGATATTCATTTAATAAACTGAATCTGATGAAATGATTATTATGAGAATATCTTAAAGAGCAAAATAAAGAAAATTATGATGAGTATCAATAAACAAATATATCGTAATTACTCGATTTCAATGCTTTTAAGATTCAAACTCATACTTGTTAATTACAAAATGATAATTAACAGTAATTTTAGTATTGTTAGTGTTTTTTTAGGGGGGAAAGATTCTTTGGCTTATAAACTGGAAAACAATTCTTCTGGCAACTTGATACGAATTTTGTGAATTGTAGAATCCTACTTAAAACGCTGATAGCCTTTTGGAAAATATCCAGGCGCATAATAAACACATTTAAAGTACGGGTCCAAGAGAAAACTTTTCCACTATTATTATTCTACTTAAGAAAAATATATAGGGAAAAAGAAAAAAAAAAAACCATAACGTCGACGTCACAAACAGGGAGCTGTTTTTTTTTTTTTTTTTTTCATAATCATTCCAATTTTTTTTATTTGCTGGTTTTATTTGAACATCTCAATTTATTGAATGATAAACTGCTTACAAGAATTTCTTACTTATTGTTTCGGAATTCCCAAACAAACTTTAGATATTTGTTAAAAGGTAATCAACGTCTGGCAACCGATTATTACAGCGATAATATTTGATCCCATGGCAAACTCTTTCTTGTATAATTTTCTCTTCCCATTAGGGTTTCGTTAGGTGATAAATTGCAAGCTAGTATGCCAGTGCTTAATTACCGTTCGCGTTATTCATGCAGAGTCTGTCGAAATGCCGAGGACTCGTGACACTTTGACCTTTACGACGGCATACGGAGAAATGGTTGGTCACTTAAAGAAATATATAAGCAGCAGCTGCTACGTTGTGCGTAGTGAGAAGATTAAATACGGTCATGCAAAGTAAATAAGAAATGTGAAGCGTGGAATGTTGTGCATACAGAGCGAAAAAAAAAACTGTACTTGAAAGATTTACTGATACAGAATCGATCTCTAATGATTTCAACAAATCCCAATAGAGGCAGGAAGAGTAAAGTATTTTCTGAGCACATTTTGACCTTTTATAGACTATCACTATTGGATCTATTTGCAGATACAAAAATAGATCAAGTTCAGTTTTCGAATAAATTTGAAATCTTACATGATTGTGTGTTTTGGCATCGTTCGCAAATAATATAAAGCATTCAGTCAGTAATGTTATTGCAGTCACTTTTCGCTGGAACGGAAAGGTCACTGCATTTCAAAAAGGGATAAAAGGATGGTCATATCTGCAGAATCAAGCATGTCATACTGCAACAAGGATGGTTGCAATAAATCTGGTAAAAAAAACACGTGATATCGAATGATCTAAGACCGAACAGAACATAAGGTAAGGCGAACACACACACACACACACACACACACACACACACAATAGGAAAGCTATAGTATAAAACATTAATGACTCATGAAAGGTTGACGTTGGCTTACGCTTGGATCCGCCGAAACTTTTATAGTCTCTATATTCGGCACGAAACTCTTGTAGTTTCTCTATTCGGCTTTAAAATAATGTTAAATTCGATATCCACTTAATTTGAATACTTTTGCATCGCCGAAGTGAAGCCTTTTGGCTATCTTTTTTCATCAATGAAATATATTGTACAAGCGTCAATACAAACCATAGACTTTTTATCAAATAGGCAACTAAAGCAAGTATGCTGAAGACTTAAGAAGTTTACGCTAACAGATATAAGCTATTCTTTTCCACAGTTTTCCTTAATTAAATGGAAGATCTCAATTTAAACTAAAAGTCTAAACCTATACTATTAGGAACAACAAATAAACAAGAATGAATAAGTAAGGAGATGATTCGAGTTTTATGATTCTCGTAAAAGAGCTGCTTTTCAATAGTATTCTTGTAGAGTGACGTCAGTGATTCTTACAGCAACTGAATCTGCAGTTAGTTTTTATTTAGCCCATTTTGCCAATAAATAGTTTAATTTAATCCAAAACTAAGACTAGATAAAGTTTAATAAAAATGGATACATAAAACAATGCTGTTGGCCGATTAGATAGCATATCCACTTTCCAATTAACATGCTGTAGATTCTAACCCATCTCCTTCTGGGTATGGACGTTTGTGAATGTCTTTAGATGGAAGACGTGTTCGTCGCCAGGTGCGAGATCATTACCGTGCTGTTGGAGGTCTGAATTGGTCTGAAACATTTCCATCTTTATCTCTAAAGCAGATGGATTATCTAGCCAATAGCCGAGTCAGGTATTGAATGTATTGTAGGTTTGCAACTTGGCTTGAGTGAGATTCGCATAAAAATGCTCTAAAAACAAACTACTTTCTGCTGTAGGAAAAAAAAAGTACCGAAAATGGGATCGCTTCAACAATAACCACTCATTCTATCTTCGCTGTTCGGAATTAACGAAAGTTACAAAATAATCCATTAATTATCCAACTGACCTTAACGATATCGTGGGCGAATCTCATTAAATAATAGAAAACTCCCATAAAGAACGAGACTTTATGGGAAAATAAAAGACAGAACGAGATGCCAATATAGAATCATATTCCAGGACGCTATTGAGGAGAAATTACTATAAAACCTAGGGCGAAACGTAGCAAAGAGAGACTACAGTAATAAAAGATTTAAATGAATATAGATGAATGGATTATAAATACAATGGAAGCTGAAGAAATGCTTTCAAGGACTACGGAATGATAACAATGAAAATTCTATTTCGTTACGTCAGATAATAAGTTAACTAATTGCGATGATCACCATTAAAGTTTTCCTAGTATACACTTCTAACACATTTTCTCGATTTTCCAACAACCTTGTAAAAGTTTCAAATGACTGCTGTGTTTTTGTTTATATTGTTCTGTAGACCGAAACTGTCTCTTGAGATATATTCTATGTAAGAGAATATATCTCAAGAATATACAAGCGTTACTTCCGATGAGGAATGTATGATGAGGATTTTTTATTCTCCTCACACAAAACTGCTCTTGACATTTCTAAGGAGAGCTTTTGGAACCATGGTTACACTTTCTTTATACTCTCTCTCTCTCTCTCTCTCTTTCTCTCTCTCTCTCTCTCTCTCTCTCTCTCTCGCTCTCTTGGTAATTCGCCAACTATTATAATTTTAAAAGGTCAATGTTTATCTTTTCATACCAAATACTTCACTTTTTAAACACGTTTTCATCGCATTTTTGATATTCTTGGACATCTAGATCCATCATTATTATCGAAACACTTTTTTTCCTGTCTGAAAAAAAGTGTTTCACCTACTTCAAATGCACAAATTCTAAACGTGTTTTAGCACAGATCTTATTTTGAAATATTTCTCCCTTAATTTCAGTAAAAATTCGATATCGAATGTTTTCGAATACTTATTTCATTTCCTTAACGATTGCGTCAAATACTATCTAAATCTTATCAAAACAACTTCAATGTTAAAAAATCCGCTATAAATCCAGTAGGGGATTTGTTCGTAATTAAATCAGTGTCGTTACTTCATCGTCTAACACTGAACAAAAGGACTTCAAGTGAAGCAGAGCTAAAACAAGCGGAAGCGAATGGACTTATCTAGAGGGATTAAAATAAAACTGGATGTGGAAGTTTATAAAAGAATGGAAAGAAAGAGTAATACCATAAGATCGAAGAATAGTATTCAGTCACTCGTCTGTAAACATTAAGACGGCTTCGAAAGGTTAGAGAGATTAGGCTAACAGTCTCAAATGTACTAAGCACCATAATGAAGACACTGAAAAATGGATGAGCAAACAGTGGTCAACTATATTAAGATTGTAATTCAGAGGGAGAAATGAACAAGAAATGTCTTTTATATTATGACAAAAAACACAACAAAATTCTTTTTAAAAAATAGACATTATGGTCCGTGCTCTCCTTGATTTTGAAAAGGCATATCTGCATGATGGAATACCTAGAGATTCCATTTGGACAACGATATGATAAAAAAAAAAACAGTTTAATATCGACGACAATCCACAATAGTGATCAGAATAAGTTGGCCTTTATTCGTCATCATAATTTATTGGTTTGGTAAGAAGTTGACAATAAAAACCATACTACATCGTATTCTGTCATTTACAAATGACCAATAAGTATGGTAGGAAACGCAAATTCAATGGAAAGATCTGTGTGACAGTGATGCAGATATATAATCAAAACTGATTGGAATGAATGAAGGGAAAATATACACAAAAATATCGAGTGAAATTAAATGCACAGTCAAGCCAATAATCATAAAAGTCAGTTATGATAAAAAAATAATAGATGTGCGCTAGAATGGAATAAGATGCAATGTACAGAACAAAAGAAGTTGAGAAATATAATTTGAACGACAGACCTTAAGAATAGCATTGAATTGCTCTGCCAGAAAGCGCGGACCAGCCAAAATTAAGATTATTCTTAATTTTGTCTTGTCCGCGTGAATTGATGTGAATTTTCAGAAAGCTGATTACATTGAGAAAACGGATGCAAAATGCAATGCTATTGATGCTATTCCAGTGTCCTTAACACCTAGCTAGTATTTTCTGTTCGCCAAATTCAGCCCATCGCAATATTTTACATTACCCTATTATGTTTCTTTTGTGACACTATCAAGTTCCCTTCGTGTTGATCTACAAACGGCACCATACTCCGCGAATTTTATTAAGAAATTAGCATCCTGTAAACATGGCATATCAATTTATAATCATGAACTCAGGTATATCTTTATTATTTGCGTTTGTTGCAAGTAATTAGAACTTTATTTGTTTATTTATAAACAGTAACTTAAATATGAATTACGTAAGAAATTATATATAAATTATAAATAATTTACAAATCATACATATAATAATAAATAAATAATAAAAACATAGATCACATAAATATGTTTGGTCTAACGATAAAAAAGTAAGGTACTTTGAGAAAATTATTTTAGATCACAAAAACAGAACATACACGTGATAACTTTGATGGCGTTTCATGGTCATCTTCATTTATGTATTAGGAACATGGAATATTTTGAACCAAGTGAAGATTTTCCGCTAAATCACGTTATTAATAGGACAGGCTGGGTATCTCTTGAGTGTCTTTCTATGGTATTTCAAATGAAGTGAAGTTAATCTGTCTCATGCGGAGGTGGAAGGATTTTTCTTCCTCGCAATTCTGATTTTCATCTCATCAAACAAGCGGATTGGCCAGAAGAACAACAAAAATAATACATTGGCTTGATTGTATCAGTTGCTAGAGTCGAAATTCAGAAATAACAGCATATATCTCCATAATTCTAGATAGAAGATGTAGAACTATGGAGATATATGTTGTTATTTCAACTACATATGTTCACTGGTTTGCATGTGTGAGAGGAAAACCCTGCCATCTCGGTAAGAGACAAACTAACTCATTTTTAGGCAAAAATCCGTATAAATATTCCTCACCTCTTAGACGAAATTCAAACCAAGATCTTTCCAACCAAATGATGTCATCGTTACCTACTTTTGCTTTTATTTACTCATTTGTTATCAAGGTCACGGGGGTGCTGCTGATTTCGCAACCTGTAAGAGGCCTTTAAGCTCCATGGAGAAGGACCTACCACTAAGTCATTCCAAGCATTACTGACGCTTTCAAGGGCAGAAAAACAGCACGCGATTTGACCGGTTTAGAGTAGCTCCGGCTATGATATCGCTGCACGCCACAAGAAAACAAAAATAATGGTCTGCCTAATGGAAAGGCTAAAACATTTGATTGTCGTTAGAATTTTTCATGGAAAATAGGTAGACGAAGAATGAAATACAATACTTTTGTATATTCAAGTTTGTAGAATACTATTTAGGATCGAATAACGAAAAAAAAAGTAATTCTCTCAAAGATGGGCGATAGACGCATTGCAGAAAATTGAAGCTATCGCCGACAATCGGTCACGAGTTCAGTCTCAGCGCATTTGGCAAAGTGCCAGAAGGGGAATTAATTTTTCAAATTTTAATATATTTCTTTCGTTGTATTGATTTTATCAGTTGCGTTTTTTAAAAAGACAATCAAATATCTTTTTTTTTTTTGGCTTGATTCGCAAACATATCTTTTTTAAAAAAATGCAAGTTTCTAAAATGCATGCAGTGTCAATAAAAACGTCTTTAAACATCTCTAGTAATAAACACTCTTTCGAAATAGCAAAAGCAGTATTAAAAATAATTGCTTCAGCTTCTCGCTCGCTCGCTTTTGCTTAATCGATTCCACACAACATTTAGGGAAAAGGATCCCTTTTCATTTCAGTTCCCTTTTCGTTCCTTATCTCGCAAATCATCTTTCGAGGGATATACTTAATGACATTCCTTCTGAATATTTCGGCTTTACTTAATAATCCAGAGTCATGTTAGGAACCAAACACGTTCTGACCTAGTTTAAGAGACGCTCATTTCTTCTTCTGATAAATTTTTGATTTAAACAGCTCTTTAAATTTAATTTAAAAAAAAAATCTAATGGAATAGTGCATTCCTTATATCTCAATAGTAATATGATGATCTCTCTGCTTTACCATTTTTTTTTTTCAGAGAGAATAACATGAGATGAGAATTTACAACTTAAATACAGAAATGAACATTTCCCAATTGTTTTTATCCAAGTAGAACATCATCAATCACGTTAGATTAAATTGAGAATCACAAAATGATATTATAATGAATAATATTGATTATTTTTAAATATGAGAATCCAAAATATACTTCAAATTCTATTTGATTTAATAAGAAATAGTAATATCCAAAGAGAGAAAAAAAACATAATATATATTATGTTTTTTTTTCTCTCTTTCCTGACGGTGTTGCTGGTTTTGCCAGATGAAAAAATAACAACTCAGAAATGGGTAACACTAAGAACTGAACAACAGTAACAATTACAAGTGAAAAACAATAATCATAACAACCGAAAAAAACAGTAACAATAACAACTGAATAACAGTGAAAATAACAGAATAACAGTAACAACAACTAAAACAATTACAGCACTAAATGGACACAGTCACAAGAGCAATTAGCAACAAGAACAATAACATGTAGCTACAGAAACAATATTAACTGAACAATAGTAACAACAACTAAAAACAGTAACAGCACTAATTGCACACAGTAACAAAAGCAATTAGCAGCAATAACAGCACCAATTAGCTACAGAAACAATGTTAACTGAACAACAGTAACAACAGAAATTAGCCCCAGTAAAAATATTAACTGAACACAGTAACAACAACAACAACTAAAAACAGTAACAACACTAATTGGACACAGTAACAAAAGAAATTAGCAACAATAACAGCACCAGTTACCTACAGAAAAACAATATTAACTGAACAATAGTAACAACAGAAATTAGCCACAGTAAAAATATTAACTGAACAAAGTAACAACAACAACAACAACAATTAGACACAGTAACAATACTCACTAAACAATAGTAACAGCAACATTTATCTACAGTAACAATACTAACTGAACAACAGTAACAAAATAAATAGCCATAGTAACAATATGAACTGAACAATAGTTTTAATTAATTATAGCAACAGAACATTAGTAACGATTAGTAACAAACAACTGAACAGCAGTATTAAAGAACAATAGCAACTGAACAACAATATTCATGAACAATAGCAACTAAAGAGTATTATTTACAATGAAATCAGTACTTTTAGTGAAGCAGTACTTTTGGTGAAGTCAATAGTAAAGCGGTAAGTCACTAAGCAATGACCTTTAGTGAAGAATAGTAACTGAACACTATAATTAATGAATAACAGGAATATGAATGAAAAATTCTAATGAACAATCGTAAATGATTAATCGTTGCTGGAATTAAAAAATAATTATAGCACTACAAGTATTAATAACAGAATAACAGTATTGTTGACCTCTAGATTGCGATATTTTTCCCTAGAAGTTAACAATCTTTTTCTCTAAGACTATCACACGAAACCTGTGCATTAAGGGAGATAACGTCTTCTTTCCTTTTCCGCCGGAAGGTGATTTCGACCAAGTCAGAGACAAGACTATATTATGAACGAAAAGAGAATGACAAGGCGCATTCTGAGTCACATGCCTACCCTTCCATATGCTTCATAATGCCCCCCCCCCCCTCTCTCTCTCTCTCTCTCTGTATTTCTCTCTTATATCTGTGTGGCGTATACATAGCGTATTTTATATTCAGTGATAAATGAAGGAATGGCTTTCAGAATTCAAATCACGAATTTTAAAGCCTGCGTAAACTGGCGAATATTATAAAAAGAACCACTTTCAAAATTTATAGCCTTATATTATTATATCTGTAATTTTGTATTATCATTCTTTAATCGAAAGTAAATTTCTCTGTTATTACATCTGAAGAATCCACTAGAAAGCTTCCAGACCAGACCTGCAATGGTTTTTAGTAGGGTTGATTATTCGGTAATCCATAATTTCCAGTTATAAAAAAAAAGGATGGTAAACTTACCGTCTAATTTTAATAGAATCCCTCTACTCTCCCGTTTATAGCTTCACCAACCGTTCCTTTTAGCACACAACCCAAAGATTTATTCACTTCCCATGGTTATACGAAATGGCGTCCGTCGACATGTAACCTCTTGCAGAGGTAGGACTTCTTGGCCGACTGCAGCGACTCGGTGATTTTGCGCATTCGCGCGTTTCCCGTCCACACTCCGTTTGATAGAACGAAACGTTGTCATGACAACCCTTATGAGAGAGAGAGAGAGAGAGAGAGAGAGAGAGAGAGAGAGAGAGATCAATTGCAGTACTTATCGATTTAGTCCGACAGAGTGAAGCGAATGGGTATAGCTCTCCTACACTTACTGGTGTATAATGTCAACGGAAATCTGTAATTGTTTGATTATTGTAATTGTTCATCAATCACAGGCAATCTACACTCAACATGTGCTGAGTAGCAGCGACTTCGACGTAAGTGAAATTCCCTTTGGTCGATTTATTCACCTATGGAGAAATGTCCTTCATTAATAAAAGTATGGTATTGTCCTAAATAACACTATCGGTTCATTCTTTGCAGAATTAAGGTCGGCAGCCTGGCATGAAGTGTAAACAGTAGCATCGGGATTTATTTATGTTATTTGAATCGCTATTATTTGATAAACAAAGACATCCAAACTTTCAGTTTGGATATTCTTTGCTTGTTGTGGTGTTTCCAAACTACATAAATCAAGAATGAATTAAGTAAAAATATACGCTAATATTCCAAAAGTGCCAATAAAGCTTCAAGTCAAGACTTTATGCTGATGGAAACCTTTTTCAAGCAAGATTTCAGCTCCATTCATGGTTATGTTTCGAGTCTCCGTCTTTCTCTTCTTAGCTGGAAGTACGGCCCAATATTCTGATGTATGCTGCATTCATATTCGCTTCTCCACGTTTCGCCTTAGTCATTGGAATACTTTTTTGATAATGAGCATCCAGCCCAAAACACCCGCTACGATTTTACAAAAAAAAAAAAAAAAAATTGTCCACAATAAATTATTCTGTCAATAGAGAGTGACAAAAGATGAACAATATCGCATTCTTACTAGAAGCACTTCGAATCCACAAGACTATCACTTTGACATATAAAGTAAGTCTCATCATTGCACAAAAACAAGTCTATTGATCAAAGAACTAGTCACGTCACGACTTTTAATGGCGCTGGAATAACTGACGCACGATATTAAGTGGGCTTACAAACCGAATATCAAGCGATCATTTGAGCCACTGTCACTAAAATCTTTATAAGGATCAGTCATTATACACTGATAAACAACGAACTTGCGTGAGTAGTTATTTCACATGACATCTGGGAATCGCTATTTCTTCAATAATATATATATATATATATATATATATATATATCGTAATAACATTATATATTGCTATTGAGTTCCGTTTCTTTAGCAACTTATACCCAAGAATGTGTATTTCGAACAAAACAATCTATTTAATTCGTAAAAAAAAACATTTCGACAGTTTACAGAAGGTTGGTTCTTAGTTATACATTTCTGTATAAATCAAGTGTAATAATATTGTTGTGAGAGGGCGCTATGATAGGTTGTGAAACAAAATGGCGATACAGCTGGCGTAAGGAGTTTGGTATATTCCTTTGTGAATTCGTTCTTCGGTAATTGATTTCGTAGTCCCTAAAGTAATATTAACCTCCACAGCATAATGATTAATATTACAGCAGGTTAATTCATTATTTATCTCTTACGAAAGAATCAGTTTTCTACAATATTTTGGCGACTTGAACAAATCAAGGTAAATAATATAAGTGGCTGGATATAACGCGTTTTGCATATTTTCACATGCTTTAGGATGCGCTGCATCTGTGTCTCAGGAATATCGATAATGAAAGCATTTTTAAAAAAGGTAGAAAGTTTGAGGACAGAGGATAATAACATTCAAGGCGGATGTTAGATTGGTTGAAAAGGAAAAGAAATCCATTTTAACAAGGTTTCCCAAGATACTGTTATAGATGAACAGTTAAAGCATTTCGAAACACTCGCTGCAAAGGCAGTTTCAAGATCGCACCAAACATTTCATGCGTAGAATACAGAAATTTTAGTGCAACTATCCACACAAATTTCACGCCACCCTGCAACAGTTCGGTTGTAATGCACTGGACTAGCGCTTATTTTTACTGGAATAAATAAACGTAGATGATTATTGAATCCAAGAACATTATTTGGGGAGATGGAATGCCTTTTAACGGAATATTCACAGATGTTATACGAGTTGATCGCTCTTCGCATTCGAGATTTGAGAGTTACCTTCATTAAGAATCTGTTTATTTTATTTTATTTATTTATTTGTTTCAGGATATACATTCTAGGACTGTTAAATCCTTCCATTTCTTTCCAATAGCATCAGGGGCGGCTCGTGCATAGGCACTACGGAACTGCGGCACCCCCAATTTCACTCAATATATTTATTAATTTATTTATATTTGCTTGTAATATTTAATTTTATCACCAACAATCCTATAAAATTCTCTTATTTTGTATAAAAAATAATAAAAATCCATCTTGTAGCACTTAGGAGGGCGCTAGCAGCACTGTGTTTACCGCAGTGTCATATTGCTACGCGCGCAAGCATGGTGAGATACGAGTTATTAGAGTAATACGGCACTGTCCGTCTCGCAGTTCCACTGTTGTTTATATGCAGTTTGCGCCAGTAGTAGAGTGTTCGTATGCTTATCGTGTTTACTCCGTCTCTTTAAATATTTGGACATTACAATTAAAGGACATAACATTTGTTATAGTTTTTATTTTAGAACATTATTGGGGTTATGATAATGGATTTTATTTTTAAGTAGTTTTGAATTATACCAAACTGTATAATTTTATCGACAATAAACAATATTTTTTCATGTTTCATTTTTTTTAAAATTTTTACCATAATTTTGATATTTTATCCCAACACGTATACACTGTACTTACAGTGTGTATGTATATTTCGAAAGTTGCAGCACCCCCACAATTTCAATCTATGAACCGCCACTGAATGGCTTCAAGCTATGTTCGCGACTATAACTGTTCCTAAATCTTAGCAACAGTGATACTTTGAACAGCGTGCCAAAATATTTCTCTGATGATCGGATGATCAATTACTCCCTCCATACAGGATGGGAGGCGTATGACGGTGCATTGAACATCAAACTATTTACTCTGTTAAACTAACATACAGTTTAATAATAAATTTAGTTTACAACACCACCTTATGATGCACTATATGGTGTTGTACCACCTTACCCCAGTCCTGAAGATACTTTCATGCGTAAACTTTGTTTGCTCACACTTGGATAAAGGATTAAACTAAATTTATTATACTCTAATCAAGTGAAAAATAAACTTTTAACATACAGTTTACAAAAATTTATGAAACTGAAAATGACTTGTTAATATTTACGTTTTGAAGGGCTTTCTACAGTATATGCTCTATAATGCTTGAAATTTTTAAATTACTGATTTCTCCGAAATAGTGATGCAAAGTTATGTTCTATGTGATTTAAAAGGGACTAGTATGATAATGATCGATTTCCTTGTATTTTTTACTTTATTTATTCACCTTAAGATGAGATGAGGAGACATTAATCTTTCCTTTAACGTCGTATTAAAGTCAAAGGTCAGATAGGCTTTTCCTAAACCTAATTGATACCATGAACAGTTAACTCTATCCGTACAATCTACTATTCTGTAAATTGCATGCCTGCAGTTAAGGGATGAAAAACCTGAGTTTAAGCTAGGAAAATCCTATCACCTCTTGAGATGTTGAAAAGCTCTTGTGAAGATTCCTCGCATCACATAAGAGGGTTCCAAGCAAGATTTGTTCAATCAGTGGACATTATCTCTGTTAACTGACAGAGGCTTTGAAATTCATCTAAATTGTCAGTTTTGAGACAGGGATTGTTTTTTATTTTGTTTCTTCGAACCACATTAATGATAATGCTATCTAGATTAGTTCATTTCCCCATTTTTCGCTTCTCGATAAATAGTATTTGTAAGATACATAGAAATGCAGTTAGAACGTAATCTGACTTGTATCACTGGAATTCAACTATAGCAGTTAGTGGGAAATTTATATGCTAGACGATTAATAATTTTGGTTAATTTCTCAAATATTATAATTTCATTATTTTTGATGTAATTTCCACCCACGAAAGGTTGTAAACAATAACACATTAGTACAGTATATTGGGTAAGGAGGTTATCGAGTTTTTTTTTATTAATTTTTTTAATTTTTCATTCATATTTACCTGATCTAGAACTCCTTCTCTAGAGACCAAACATGGAACTTTTTCAAGCCACTTAAGGCCTCCAAAAAGGGGGAGGGGCGATGATATTCATTTTAAAGACGATAACAATGCACGCAATACTCTTGGCGGGATTCGGGCTCGACTGGGTGTGAAAAACACTTGATCTAACCAGTCCGGTAATGTACAGATAATCAAATTATTGTCCAATGAGCAAGTTCTTGCACATGATGAAATAGTATTATCACATCATTAGTCGCATTACTTTTAACTTATGTGTACATCATTAAACAAATGGTATATAAAGAAATTATTATTTTTAAGTGAAATATTTTCAAAATTTGAAATAATTTTTAATGAATACAAATTAAAATAAAGTTCTGAAGTATTTTCTTAAAAATATATTTATAAATCTACGAGAGTGTTTTTATATATTTTCGCTATATAGCGAGCTCGTATATTCCCAACAATCTGATAAGCCGTAATAGTTTGGGTTAAACATTGAATTTGATGTTTGGCTATAATTTAGAAGGAAGTTATTAGAACGATTTGCACACTGGAGATCGTTCCATTGGCAACAGACAGTTGTAATTCAGTAACCAATTACTACTTAAAAGTTTAAACGAAGCCAATGAAGCATATTTTTTTAATGTCGAGTGTTGCAAGGAAGAAATTCGTTTGAAAAAAAAAAGTCTGAACTAAAGGAGATGTGATTTTTATAGGCAAATAGAAATCGAAGCAGGAACTCAATAAAAACCTTTACCATCCTTCTTCATTTTCTGCTCTAAATCGTTTCAGCAATTTTTATTGATAAACGAGAAATATTGCTGGACAGAACTGATTACCAGTTTCTATTCACAACTCAGAGTATAATAAAGAAAAACCAGATGTTATTGGAAATTCCAATTGGGATTCTCTCAGTATAACTCGCACTCAGATTATCTATCTCAAAGATATTGGGAAATCAATAAGTCTTCTCTTTCTTCGTCTGCCTGTCGCTACGAATAGAAAACGCCGGAAACAACCTTGAACTCTGCATCGTATTACAGTTTACTTAACTTCTTCATAGATGCACCGAATAATCGGTTTATTAGGAACATCAGCTAATAATGTGTTGAATTGTCATTGGCTTCAATTATAACTCTGTTATGATATCTCAGAAGGGGTTTCCAAAATGTCTCATTCACTCAACAGATCTTGGATCTTGGATGTGCAGAAGAGTGTGATGATGGACGACCATTCAATTTATTTTACAAATCCTCATCTGGGTTGATTACAGCATCTAGGGGACCATCCTTGAATTTAATCACTGAACCAAGGTCTTTTCCATCAGCTTACGACCTGCTCGGATGCATTTGATGGACAGCGATGATGTCAAGTAAATTAATTTTCTTTTCATTCCCCCAATCAACAGAAAAATTAATGATATTAAAGTAAAATATGGGTTTCACCCCAGCAGAAGAGTGTGCAGCGACTCTTCACATAACACAATCTATCGCATTTCTTATTAGTTCAATTTTTGTTTTTCTAGCGCAACAGTAGCCTACTTTATGAAGTAGCGTCTGAGATATGTGACTTGCAAAGAGATCTCCAATTACTTTTTTCAAGGTTTATTATATAGTGTAGACGTCTTAATGCAAACTAACTTATACAGAAAATTAAGAGCAGCAAACATACAAGTATATGTGAATAAGTCAAAATTAATACAAAAATTAACTTTCTTACTATTGAAACCGTTTCCTGTAATGAATGCTACATTGATATTTATATGCATATATAAATTGATATTTATATGCAAATGGCTGCTTTATGTTTATAGACATTCTCCAACAAGTTCCCTGCTCTTTAAGTAGCTGTTTGCTGATCTTAGCCGACAGATTATCAGGTCGAGGACTTCCTGATAACACAGTCAATTTAGAATTATTTCAGTCATTCTTTGAGTTCGCTGCGATTTTGTAAATTAAAAATAACAATCTTATATATATATATATATATATCAATTAATACACGCGTTAATTTACAAGGATTTATTTGCATATCGGCAGCAAGTATACATGTGCAGCGATTTCCCGCTTGGTTCAAGTTCACTCTGCAAAATCTTTCTCTCTCTCTCTCTCTCTCTCTCTACAGCATTGCTGCTGGTTTGCGAATTAGGTTTTGATGCCTTTGCTGCTCTGTTTAGTCAGGACTCAATCCCTTGCATTCCAGCGTTGATGGAAGTGCTCAAGGCTGTTGTTCTTAATGCAAAGATGAGATTACTGTGGAGAAGATGGCAACTCATTTTCTGTTTGGTCAGCTGCTTCTCAGTGAAAGTGTGCTACTTTCTTCTCTGGTAATAACTCGAGATAAACATTGTAAAGGATTGTTTTCAGTGTGGTGAAAGGATAAAAATCTTCACCTCAAGAAACCATTCAATAACAGCTAAAGAAACCACTGCAGACTGAATAATTTCTTGAATTTTCATGGATGATATTGTTGAGGGAAAAGAGGTGCGAAAAGTTATCTTGTCTATCGTTACCAAGACTTGGCCTTCCCTCTTAAGAGGTAGGCCGAATATTAGTGAAGAGAGCTACGATTTCTGATTATATTTTTGCTGAATTTTGAGAGAGAAGTTAGAAACTTTAGTGTGTGTATGTATATATATATATATATATACGAGGGGGTTTCCCAAAAAGAAAGATAACACATTGTTTCTCTTAATAATGGTGAAAGGGAATGAAATAAAACACGGTCGACAGATATATCCTTTAATAATATTAAAAAAGACCCCCATTGAAGCGTGCGCTACTTTGTCGTCTCTCAGCTAATTATAGTTGTAAGATAGCGGCTCCCGTGTGAGTGTGATCCAAAACAGGTGTCTGAAAAATTATTCTGTTTTTACAAACAAAAGAGGCTTCACCAAGTGATATTCTCCGTCATCTTGCTGTGTATGGCGCAAAGATGATGTCGAAAAAGCAGGTGTGGTGCAATGAATTTAAAGCCGGCGGTGGTGACATTGAAGATCGACATCGGACAGGCAGGTTTTCATCGGGTAAGACAGAAGGCAACATTTCACGCATTAAGGGCATCGTTCTTGAAGGCCGGAGAGTGAAACTGCGTGAAATTGCACAAGTTGTATACTTGAGTAAGTGCACTTTCTATGAAATTGTTCACGATGTCCTTGGCTTTCGAAACGTGTGCTTCCATGGGTGCCCCGACAATTTTCAGAGGAGCACAAGGCAGCACGTACGTGTGTCTAGAGAATCTGTTGTAATGCAGTGACAAAGGCGAGAATTTTCTCACTCGCCTAGTCACTGGAAACAATACGCAGGTTCATCAATTTACCCCGAAGAGCAAGCAAGACACCATGATCTGGAAACATCCACAATCTCCAATGCGCAAAAAATTCAAAACTGTTTCCACTGTCCGAAAAGTCGTGGTCACAGTGTTCTGGGATCTCCTAGGCGTTCATCAAGAACTTTGTTGGTCAATGTTGGACAAACTGAAAGCCAACTTTCGACGCAAACGACCGGGACTCCTGACAAGCGGCGTGATTTCGGTGCACGACAGTGCTCCTCCACACACTGTGCACACCACTCGTGAGTGGTTGCGCTGTAATCTTAGGGTAAATCTCCCCCCCTCACAACCCAGACTTCCATTTGCTCGGTACCCTCAAGAAATACTTTTCCGGAAGGCTTCGGATGATGAAGTTCATCACGCTGCGATATTGGTTACTGAGTGTGGGCACGGATTTTTTCACTGCTGGTATCGATAACTGATCAATCGTTGGGACAAGTGGATCAATAAATTTGGAGACTTTGCGGAGAGGTAGTGTATGCTCATTTATTGGTGTATAATTTCAACTTCCTATTATTAAACATCCTCGAGAAAAAAATGCGTTACCTTCCTTTTCGGAAACCCCCCTCATGTGTGTGTGTGTGTGTCGAGTTGCCTGCAAATGAAAATTTTCGGGGCAACTCGAAAATTTCCAAAATTATCAAATATAGATTAGATGGAAATGAACTTTGGAAATTCATTTAGTTATCCCGAAAACCAAGAGACAAACAAACACCGATGTAGTAGGGGATTTTTATTTCTCATCATGACACGGCTACCTTGCTTACTGGAGGCTTGAACTAGTAAAGATTCTTCTTTGGATGAGTTTCCACGGTATGTCACATTAGCGCGCAGTAAATTGCAGCCTTTCGAGCTCAGGATTTGAGATTTAAGGTTTTTAGATAAATATGAACAAATAAATGTTCATATTTATCTTAAAGTGGACTTGATCTAAAATCGCGATTTGGTTCACATCAAGAGACCGCAGTATATGTTGTCAAAAATATTAGATGTAGCCATCTTTCGCTAACACCAAGTAATAGTGACAAACCGTATGGCATAAAGCAAAAGGCAAAGGGCATGTGCAGGATAAATGGAATGTAATTGTAAATAATGGAAATGGGAACCTGGTTTGTAGTTGAAGAGCGTCCAGTCGAATGTTGTTACATTAATCATCAATCAGTTTGTGTAACTGCTGTACAGTTTGAGCATCTGAAATCAACAAAGTGAATAAAATAAATCCGGAAAAGCGGTGAGATCGCATAAGCTGTTTTCAATAAATAAAAGAATACTGAACAGGATCGCAGATTATGAGATTGGAGAAAAAACTGTACTTTCAGAAGTGTATTCTTTTTAAAATTAGACAATAAAAGCGTCGAATTCATTATGCATTCGTATTTTGTAACTATATACAAGTTCCTGCTCAACATTCTTAATATATCACGCAATCAATTGGACCTTCATTTGGTCTGAATGTTGCGTGAGGTTAACAGCATTTCAATGTCTGCAATTAGTTTGTCGACCGTCCTCGCACTTCACCTTGCATAATTTATGGCAATTTATTCTCAGGCGAACATGGCAATTGCGTTATTTACAGCAAATTCGAAGCAGTAGAAAGACATTTCAAGGGAACAAACGCTCGAAGCTCCATCCACAAACGCACAGTTTAATGAAAAAAAGCACCAATAAAATATGAATTTTCAGAATCTCGCAGGGTTTTTCTTTTTTTTAAGTATTGCAATACCAAGGAACTCACGCTGAAGGTTTGTAATTTCGTTAATTCTCCATCATATTCGAGAGATTTGAAGGTGAGATTTGAAGGTTAGATTTGCAAATAGTATTGCTTATTTGGTATAAATAATAATGTACATTTATTATTATAGACCAAATATAGGCACTAGATATCAACGTGGCAATATAATGGAATCCAGCGGCTTCTTTTTAACAGAGATGGGAAATGGCAATTCACCATTCATCCACTTGCCCAACTACGGTATTACTTAATTAACGCTTTTTTTTTTGTTTGGGCTGTATTTCTAAGTCTTGATTATTGTTGGGGGAACATTATTTGTTCTGTCCAGATATACTGTGGCATGTACTCAACGCTGATGCCATCTTGGAATTTTTGAGTTGTTAGTCATAAGTTGTATTTTTGTAGAATTCACTCGCATAATTGCATTTTTATTCCATAGAAATATTTAGAAGGATACAACAGCCCTTTGAAGTTCGAAAATGGAATGAAGTTGGTCAGAACCAAACCCGATGAATATGATTCAAGTAAGAATTTAAAAGCAACTCTAATTCACGTTTAATACCAGAATTTCCAATAAAATTACTCTCTCTCTCTCTCTCTCTCTCTCTCTCTCTCTCTCTCTCTCTCTCTCTCTCTCTCTCTCTCTCTCTCTCTCTCTCTCTCTCTCTCAATAATTACTTTATCTTATGATATATAATTACTTTATCTTATGATATAATTCCAAGAGTAAATGTTTATCATCTCTTACTATTTTTGTTGCAGTGAAAATCATAATTATGCAATCATAAACATCTTCGATGTCCTTTGAGATCAACGTGTAAACCTATTTCCAAAACACTACATCTAAATATGGACAATGGCACACGATGTTCTCCACATTTAATACTTTTTTGTAAAAATCTGTTCCTTATTACGCAATTTATTCTCAGTGTGTCAAGTTACTTCCTTTGCATTCCAGCCGCTGTCTTTTCTATAAGCTTGTGAGTTTCAATTCTTTCATTTCACCCAACTCAAAATTAAAGTGGAACTGGAATAAATTGCACAAATCTACAATTGACTTTTCTTGTAAGTAATTTTCTTGATATTTCTTCCCGTCTAGAATAACAAAACGCAGATTAGCTGTCGCAATCCTGTAAAAAAACAGCGAAGAAAAACATATCACGTTTATACTAAAAAAGCAATTTAATTAAATGTCGTACAAGAAAATTGTTTTTACAAGATCGGCAGGTGCGACATCACAGTGATATCTAAAATTAAATTAGATTCAATGACAAAGCCAAATGCATACATGCACGAAATCTGGACTGAAATAGAAATCTGAGGCAGGAGATTATTGTCAACATTTCCTCGTTCACATGCATTTGAAGCTGCAGTTTTCTTCGATTAGCTGCAAAAATATTCGTGCGACTAGAATACGAGATAAGGTTCAAAGAGTTATTGGAAAGAAGGCAAAGAGATAAGGGTTAGTACGTTTATGCTTTCCTGCAGAATGTCAATTAAAAAAATTCTCTCTTTCTCTCTCCATCTATATAAATGTTACAGGGCTAAATAGCAGCTAATGGTCTTGTGCAACATCATAATAATGGCTGTTGTTTCCCCATGACACGAGTCTCACAAGAGAACGAAACCAGATGAAAAATGACATAAAAAAGAGAAATACACAAAGAGATAAACCGAAATGCCATTAGTGTTTTTTCCCTGTCCACCATTAATACTTTTTCTGTGTCTTTCGCAAATAAATCTTGATCTCTGAGCGCTTACCTTTAAAAAGGATTAACTATCGCATTACGCTGTCTGCCCTTTTCAAGTTTTCTCCTTTTTTCCCCATCGCAACTCAAACTCTCCAGGAGTACAATTTCCACTTCATTCTTGATTTTATACGGTACCGAAGTTCTCTAGAAAGCCAAATGAAATCAGCTGTCTGTCGAAAATGGCTTTTTCTTGAAAGTGAGGTTACAAATAAGAAGGGAAAAAAATCTTCGTAGGGTTGTTAAGTCGAATTCTTTTTTCGATCTACTAACTAACCATTTTATTATACCTTCCCTATCCGGTCCGGTGTTCCGATTCGTGCAATCTCATGACGTTATTAGGATAGCGCTGCAAGTATTTTGCAAGGAATAATAAAAAGTCGCTCCACTGGGAAGGAAACGAGGTTGTAACATCGGCTTCTCTGAATTGTGGTGTTGCAGGGGCGGCAGGCTATTTGAAGACATTTCTTAACAAACCCTTTCAAAATTAAAAATCCCTTCAAAGTAATAATAAAACATTAAAAGAGACATCTTGCGGAGATTACCGCTTAAGGACATTAGATCGGATGTTATCTAGAAAAGGGAAAAAATCCTTCGGATTGAAGACTTTGCACTCCAGCAGTTTATTTTTTGCTTTCCTCCACTAGTGGAAGAGTAATGGAGGACCCATATAAAGAAGGGATCCATGGTCACAGACACTTCGACATTGAAAATGCCATGAACTGTTCATTGTTTCATGAGCACGAGGGAAACTTCGGGCATCTTCTAAGTCTTGTCCAACGACATTCGTTCAATTAAATACTAGAGGAATAACGTGGAAATTGATGACCACTGATTGAACAGCGTCAATTAGCAGTATATTGGCTTTAACTGCAATTACGTGTCTGTGGCGAGCGTTTTGTCTATTTGCATGTGTTTTTCTTGCCAGTGTTTGTCTATTTTGTAGGATAAAACGAGATCCCCCGAAGGGGAAACCTGCTCTCTCCTCACGAGATTTGACAAATCACTCTAAAAAGTCCTCAGTGAAGGCTTCTCGAACTCTTATGAGGGACTTTTACCAGCCGAAGTATCAATATATGAGTTTCATAAGTTTCTCCACGGTAATGATATGTAAGTTAACAACCTTCCGTGGGTAGATTCCAATAATAATAATTATGTCGCTACGATGCAAATACTGATCTGTACTTTATGGGTAAATAATTTAATGAGTTAGTACTTTGGAATGTCTTCTCCCAGTAAAAATATTTTCCTGTAGCAGAAGCATTTTAAAGAAGGCATGGAAATCTTTAAAAAAGGTCGATGATATTTATTAAACAAAGAAATGATAAATAACAATAATTAATTTCTAAATTTATTTCTGAAATATTTACACTCTTACAATAATCATGTTTAGTGACATTCCAACTTGTAATTTTTACAAAATTCAGCATTAAGTGCTGCATATGTGATTCATTTTCTACATTGCATTTCAATTAAAATTTTGATAATAATCCTTTTTGGCATATAAATTTATACACGTGTTCTTCTAATATTAACAATGAAGATTGCACGGAATTTTTGAGTAATGGATAATAATAATAATAATAACAATATGATAATGTCTCAGATAAATTACATACACATGATTATTATAGATGATTATTACAGACTTTTTTGCATGTGTACACATTATATATAAAAGAGTATTTACATGTTTATAATTAATGCATATTATACTTGATGCTCTGTACATTGTACTGTACGCAGTTAAGGCAGATTGTTTCTTTTCGATGTTTTTTTCTTTGGATACAAATTCATATAGTTTTTGAAATATACATATATATATGTGTGTGTGTATGTGTGTGTGTGTATCTTCATTATTATTATACACCGTCTTGACTGTTTTGTTACATAATTTGCAGTCTTTGATTATGAGGATTACATGTGGATGAGTGAGGCGATTTAATCCCACCTACTTCGAAGCTTGGGTTAGCTTTTATGAAGAGAGTAGGATTAGCCTTCACTATTTATATTGTTGTTACTGTTTATGGATGGGATGTAGGCATTGGATGCTGGAGATTTGTGATGTGTATATTAGTGTTAATGGTGTATTAACTTTGTTGGTATATTTTCCAGAATTTTTTTTAATGTTCTGTAGTTATCTACGTGTTTTAACTTTCTTGGTAGGTTGTTGAGTTGCGTAGGTATCTGATGTGATCTCACAAAAGAACCGTATGAGTAGTTGAAGGGTGTGGGGATATAGAGAGTTGTCGTAGGTCGTGTTATACGATATGTGTCTCTGTTGTTTCGATAGGTGATGTTGAAGTAATTCCTTGTTAATGTCATGTAGTGTTTCAGGTTTTTAATGCTCAGAATTCTGTGTATCGCCATGTGCTTGTTGGATATTGGTTGTTGGGTGTAAGGTGTCCAGATCACTGTTGACACGATTTTCCTGTGTAGTGTTTCTAGTTTTGTTAGGTGGCTGTTTGATCTATTTGTACAGACTGTTATTCCGTATCTGAGTAGGGATTCGCAGACATCGTGATATAGGAGTTTTTTTCATGTTGGGTGGAATAATGTCTTTAACTTGGAAGAGTTTTGCTGCGATGATCCGGAGTTTGGTGTGTAGGTATTCTATGTGTTTTGTCCATTTAAGGTATGAATCTATATAGAGGCCGAGGTATTTTGCGTGTGTTACAGGTTTGATTTCGGAACATTGGCAGGTATTTTTGTTGTTAATGCAGCCGTATGCGTGACAGTGTATCGATGGTGATACGGGACGTATGATTCTTGGGTTGTGTATTATCAACATCTGTGTGTTTGGTGCCGTTGATTAGAATTGCGTTTTGGTGGAAGTATGTTGTGATTTCATTTAGGTCTTGTTGTCCACACAGACATTAATACAGACATTAATCCAGGCAGACATTAAGACAGGTATCTTGCAGATACCTGTGTTAATGTCTGTGTGGATTGCTAGTAGTGCAGTGTCATCTGCGTATTGAAATATTTGACTTCTTATGGATATGTTATGAACATCATTAATGTGTATGTTGAATAGTGTGGGTGATAATATGGCGCCTTGAGGAACACCGTGTTTTATTTGTATACGCCGGCTGTGACTTGTACCTGTGTTCTGTACAAGTTTGAGAGGTAGTTCCTGAACCATGTATGCAGTGTTCCTCTTATATCGATTGAGTATAGTGTGGTGAGTAGTATGTCATGTTCAAGTGTGTCAAATGCTTTGCTTAAGTCAAGCAGTATTTACGGCGATATCTTCTAATAAAGTGATGCTGCTTTTCGTTTTCTGAAAACCGTATTGGTTTTGTGAGATGATGTTGTACTTCTGTAGATAGTTGTGTAGTCTGGTGTGTGTTATTTTTTTCTAGAATTTCTGAAATGACTGGTAGGATATCTATCGTTTCTTTTACCGTGTTTTAAATTAGAGTAATTATTGCAGTTTTTAGTTGTGGAATAATGCCAATGTCGAATATTATGTTCATGAGTTTCTAAAGTACTGGATTTATTTGTTCAAAGTGTGTTAAAAGGTCTGCGAGTCTTATTTTGTCTATTCCTGGAGTGGTCTTTGGTTTTAGCTGTAAGAGTACTTTTTTTAGTTCTTGTTTTGTTACAAGTGGAAAATACATAGTTTGTTGCGGACTTTGTGTCGGTAGTTTTTTGTTGATCGTTGGTAAATTGGTAAAGTTGGTAACTGGCAGGAAATTGAAAGAATTTTTTTTTCGAGTTTCTTTCTAATAATTCGGAAGGGGAAAAAATATTTTTCTGTCTCATGTTAATCGGAGAGACATAAGTGCGCTATTAGTGAAAATAAAATTTCGAGACTGAAAATTAAAAAAAAAAAAAAGTGTTTACTTGAGAGGTCCTTACATGTTGCACAATATCATGAGGTTTTGGATAATAAAAGAAAAAAAAAAAAAACATTTTTTCTTGATAAGATCAAGAAAGTGAATGGATTTTGAATAGATTTAATATTACAAAATTATATATGTATTATGTATTATTCCAGCAAATGTTTTTATTAGTTTATGACACTAAAGCTGTTATAATTGAGTATAAGTACTGTATTATATACACAGTGGCTGCTCGTGGCTTGAAATCGTGGGGGTGCCGCATCTTTCGAAATATACATACATACTGTAAATACAGTTATACATGTTTGGATAAAATATCAAAATTATGATAAAATTTAAAAAAAAATAAACATGAAAAAATATTGCTTATTATCGATAAATTATACAGTTTGATATAATTCAAAATTACTTAAAAATTACTATAACAAATGTTATGTCTTTCATTGTAATGTCCAAATATTTAAAGAGACGGAGTAAACACGATAAGCACTACGAACACTCTACTACTGGCGCAAACTGCACATAAACAACAGTGGAACTGCGCGATAGACAGTGTCGCATTACTCTAATAGCTCGTATCTCACTGACGTGGATATGCTTGCACGCGTAGCAATATTACACTGTGGTAAACACGGTGCTGCTAGTGTTCTTCGCCCTCCTAAGTGCTACAAGATGGATTTTTATTATTTTTTATACAAAATATGAGAATTGTATAGGATTGTTGATGACAAAATTAAATATTAGAATCCAATATCAATAAATTAATAAATATATTTATATATCGAGAAAAACTGGGGGTGCTGCAGTTCCGCAGTGTCTATGCACGAGACGCCCCTGTATATACACATGCATATATATATATATATATATATATATATATATATATATATATATATATTTTATATATATATGCATTTGTTACAGATTTATCATATAAAATAAACAAAAATTGTTTATTAAGAAGGAAGATGAAATTTTTGTATTGAATTCCATTGTTGAAATATAAATACCTGTATCTTCAATTTCCAAATATTAATAATTTGAGGTATGCAGATGATACCGCCTTGCTAGCAGAATGCAAAGAAGATTTAGAGGAACTTATTATGAAAGTTAAAGAAAAAAGTGCTAAATATGGTCTTAAAAGACAAAAATTATGGCAACATGTGAACTAAATGATTTTGAAGGAGATGGGGAGAAAATGGAAGCAGTTAACAATTTTGTGTTCCTAGGATTCCGAATTGATAAAGATGGTTATTGTACTGAAGAAGTTAGAAGAAGATTATTACTCGGAAAAAAAGCAATGAAAAATTTAAGCAAGATCTTTAAAGATAACGATATTAGCCTCGCAACAAAATCGTGAAAACAATGGTATTCCCTGTGGTGCTGTATGGATGCGAAAGTTGAACCCTGAGAAAGAGTGAAAGAAGGAAGATACATGCATTTGAATTATGGGTTTGGAGACGCGTATTAAGAATACTATGGACTGCTAAGCAAACCAATAAATCAGTGAGAGACAGAATAAATCCAGATTGCGCCCTCGAAGCTGTGATCATCAAGCAAAAATTGTCATACTTCGAACATATTATACGAGCAAATGACAGTCTGGAGAAGAAGATGATGCTTGCTAAAGTTGATGGAAGCAGAAGAAGAGGAAGATCAAGAATTAGATGGGTGGATGGAGTTAAAGAAGCAACTGGAGTGCGCTTGGAAATTCTGAAACACATCGTCAGAGACAGATCGGAATGGAGAGTGTATGTTCGTGGAGTTGCCAGGAGTCGGAAACGACTCGATGGAACATAACACACACACACACACACACACACACACACACACACACACACACACACACACACACACACACACACACACACACACACACACACACACACACACACACACACACACACACAATCTTCAATTTTAAATGATCTAATTTAGATAATGTGATTTATCACTTTCAATAGCTCTCTTTATGTGAGATTTAACAGAATTGACGATTGAATTAAGTAATCAATGCAAATGCGTTTACAATTGTTAAAAATGTTATTATTTACAATTCGGGAACGTTGCTCTAAAAACCAAACAAGAAACCTTTTCATGCTTTTCAGACCTACAAATAAGCAAGTCGGTGGTAGGATGGTATTAAATTCGAATTGCATACAACGTTAGCAGTCAACAATCCAGCTGCAACCCTAGGGGTTCATATGTATATGATTTTTTCTAAATTTTAGTATATGTATTATAAATATCTTGCGGATATTTTTAATAAGTATATCGAATTATCCGTGGAAATGACATTATTTTCGACAAAGAAATGGAGTTGCCTGCAGTTACCCTTTCCCAAAGTCTTCATAATCATTGTGGACGATGAACTCGACCATCTGTGCGACTAAGAGTGAAAACCCATTCGATTTTCAAAACTTACTGAAGGCCGAAAGAGTTCCATCTGTTCTTTTTGGGAATGAAAGACGACCTTAGAATATTTATTTGGTATAAAGCAAATATCAAGAGTTAGCTTAAAAAACAACCATGTTCAGCACATTTGCTTATTTATTTTATTCCCTTTATTCTCCAAAGAGAGGAGGCGCTTTTATTCCTAATTTTTATGGAAAATCTGTCTGAACTGGTCTCGACACTTAGGCGAAAGCTGAACGTATGGTTATCAATGATTTCAGAGGCATCGAGGAAAGAGAAAGCAAGATAGCTTCCTTCAAACTCTAACGCTCATATTATTGTCTGAAACAGAGTGAATTCCATTGTCGATTTTTCTGAGATAAGGAGGAAAACTGCTTTCCTGCTTCAAAGATCGACTAGCTCAGAAAATTTCTGAAGCAAACGTGCCTAGAAAAAAAGTTCCTATAGCTTCTCTTATTCTAGTCCCTCTAGAACTGAACCTGTAACGATCTTTCTTCTGGTAGTCTAGCATTATAGCGCAAGGAACGTTTCTATAAAGCTTCATAGGTAACCTTGATTTTTTTCAGCTTGTACATTTTATCTGCTTTGAAATACTACTGGAGGAAGTTCTTCCACAGAATGGAAATGATTCAACAGGGCTGAACAAAGAGAATGAGGAGTCCAGTAAATCTGACGCTTATCCGAAAATTAATGTCATTCTAGAGTTTTAAGAGGAGGGAGTGCTATAATTCTAGATACAAGCGTGCAGGTGAATTCCATACCAGATTTCTATAAGAAGTAGTGATTGCAGAGGAAGTACAAATTCAGCTTTTTTTTTTTTTGGATGCTGAGTCAGCTGTGGATATATTTATGTCAGCGTATTAAAGGTTACTGCCAGTGTATTAAAGTAAATCTCTTCTGAATGGAACATTGCCAACGACGAAGTCTTTTGTTTGGGGGAGAAAAAAAAAAGCGAGTTATTTATCCCGTTATTTATAAGACCGCGTCTCCGTAGCTCAATCAGTATAAACGAAGCCCTTTGGTCGGAAAGATCTGGGTTCGATTCCCGTCAGTGACGTGAGGAACCTTTATCTCTTTCGACTCAATTTGAGTTAGCCGGTCTCATACGGAGGTAGGGGGGTTTACCCAGAAACTCGTGTTTTTCGTCCCCAGAACAGGCAACCCAGCCCTATGAACATACACGGATTACAATCATGAATACTTTCCAGCCCGGTCCTGAGCCCGGAATAAATTTGGGGTGGGGTGGGGGGAAGCAATGGTGAACTACCCTGTAAAAATCCCACCAGCAATTCTTTGTGGGCAATGTCGGAAACGACTTGTTTCTATCCCTTTGTTTCTCCCTTTCAGGATAGAAACGACTTGTTTCTATCCTGAAAGGGAGAGAATCTATCCCTTTCAGTCGTTTCCGACCATAAGGTCGGAAACGACTGAAAGGGATAGATTCTCTCTCTCTTTCTCTCTCTTAAGTGAAAAATAGGTGAGATTGAGTTTTCGATGAGGACGAAATGGTCTTTTCCAACAATGAAGAATGGAATGAAGATCAGCAGCTGAGTAAACTCTGTGGATATTCTTGAAATTATTCTTGTTCTTTGAGTTTAAATTAACTCCAAAGGAACTTCTTGTCTTAATTTAATTATTCTTGAATATTTTAAAGATGATTATACTATTTTGTTATTTCAATATAAAAATAAATTTAATTTAAATCTTAAAACCATATTTTTACTTAACTGTGTCTTCTTTTATAATTTTACACTTCTCCTGGACACTCCAGTGGTTTAGTCAGGAAGAAATCGGAAAGTCGCCCGTCGTCTGGAATGCGTGGATTCGAATCTCCGTCGATTACGGGAGAAATCCTTATAATGCTTTTCAAACAACGGTGAGTTATCCGGTATAATATGGAAGCTGTTTCCTTGGTAAATCGGCCAAAGAACATTCGCGATTAAGAGACAGCAAAATACAGAAATAAGATTAGGCATCCAATTGCGTCCGATTTGGCTGCAATGTTTGATGGTATAGTGTGGATGTGCGCAAAAAACTAAACTGTGACGTTTGTCTCTTATTACAATAACAAGAAATACAGTTAGGTTTCTTGGAATAAGTGATACATTTCTTAGAGTGAGAGTAACTGAAGCAAACGTTGAAAAATGTAATAATAGGCCATCACTACCTGACCACCTTTTTTCTCATTTTTTTATCTCCTGGTACCCTTGAACCATATCCAAAAGCATCCTCATGATTGATGACCCACTTGGAGCAGTATGCCTTTATCTCACTCCTTCTATTGACTGTGCACAGTATGCATTCTCTGATCGACACGTTGTTCTCGGGATGGAGAAAAAAAAAAAACTAATAAATTTCCGGAAGGAGAGAGTTCTCCACCTCCGTGTGAGACCGCCTTATCGATATGCTTTTCTAAAGTCTTCCGGCCAAGACAGGATCTAAACTCTAGTCTTTGCAGTTGATGGCAAATGTTATATCGGCACCGTGAAGGCTTTGTTGAGTATAACCAAATTTAAATTAATTACCGGTAATATTCAAATTTTATTACTCTTTTATTAAAAATAAACGATTTAGACAGCATTTATTCTAGTGATTTTTTTAATTATTTATTTCTTTTTTTTTTAAATACGATTTTGCTTTTATCTTTCACCACTGAGAACATTTATGGAATTAGATAGATGGGCAGAACTATAATGAATTGAGAGCACTCAAGAAAAACGAAAAGAAAAGTGAATAATGAAATAAATAACGTAATCTTGGAAAGTCATATATGGCAGTGATGTATGTTCTTAGAACAAGTATTAACCCGTTGATAACAAGCTTAGTTTTCGTTAAAGTGGAGGACTCCCAATGAAGTTCCGAATAATGACACGTGAGTTATATTGCCATTTTTTTTTTCTCCATCACCAGTGCATTCAGTTGATTATCAAACTGAGTAATCAGCAAAATTGCCACATCTATCTGTCAAGTAAACATTTCTCTCTTTCTGTATTTTTTATTTTTCTCTTTTATCAGAATATTGAGCCCACTTATTAACTCTATCTAATCTCGGTAAGTACAGAGAACGCACACACACACACACAATAAGTTTGCTCGAAACAAACCTACCGGTATTGATTCCTTTTATTTACAGACCGCTTTTCACATACGTGTACGTTTGAACTGCGGACTTCTTAAGCGGGGAAAATTATTGAATAAAGCATCGGCCGACTTCTATTTTTAATTTCTCATTGCCATCAAGGCAGTTAGGCAACGCGGAAACGACACGAGGTGAAAGACCGAAGGCTTTGTTCGTCATTTTTAATGATTCTTACTTACCTGCATTGCTGTGCGGTCTCTCTTAACTATTGTCTGCGCTTTCTTTGTTGCAATACATCGAGTCAGCAGAAAAGGAAGATAATTGGACCGTCTTATTATGTTGGGGAACTGCAGAGAATCGAGAAAGAATTCATCAAGTGGCATTCAAAAAAACAAAAGTCTATTTAGTACTGAGTGGGAAAAAAGTAATCAACTGTCAAAGTTTTTTTGTGGTGCAATTAAATATCTTTGTTTCACATTTTTCCATAATAATCGAAGTTCTTCTGAGGTTGCCAAATTTACCATGAATAATTGATAACTTATTATCAATGCAGTCATTTAAATTTTTATTTAAATCAGAGTCAAAATGTTGGTAAAGAGTTTATCTATAATAATTAAAACCGGACCCTTTTAGCAGAAACATTTTGAAAAAAAAAAAAAAAAGATTTGAAATCCTATACAAATAAAGTACTAAAAACTAACCCTCCACGGTACAGCCAAAAATAAAAAAATGGCTTTGACTTCAATTATTATGAATGACGTCAATACACACATACGGCCCTTAATTAGAAACTTTTAAGTAATTCCGTGTTGGACCTTCTTGAGACTGAATTACAGCACAAATGTTGTTTGACATAGATTCCAAAAGTTCGTGGATTACACCTACAACATATGAGGCGTTCGCCAAACAGTTTTAATTGGCTCGGATTTGAGGGAAGAGTACTTTCTAACATACATTCTCATTGGGGATCAGATCCAGGCTTTTGTGTTGGACAGCAAAGGTGGTGGAAGTTGATGTCATGTTCCTGAACCACTGCTGAATAATTCTTGCTCGATGGACAGTAGGATTGTCGTCCATGAAACAACCGCCACCTGCTTGATAAAAATTCAACATTGCAGGATCGGCACCAATGTTCGAATATTCCTTGGAGGACACCCGACCTTCCAAAATCAGGGGATCCGTTCCTTACCAACAGAACATGCCCCACATTACGACACTACTTCCAGAACTTTGAGTTGTATTTACAAGGCAGGCTGGATTCATTGCTTCATAGGGCTTCCGTCATACTCTCTGACTCGGTAAAGAAAAGGTTCATCGTGACTCGTCAGACCAGATGACTTTTTTCAAGTCTTCTAGGGTCCAGTGACAATGTTCCTGATACCATTGTAGACGAACTTTCAGTTGTTTGCAGAAATCAGTGGTTTCGGTATAGACATGCGATTGGAATACTGATCCTCTTCAATTCCCTGTACATAGTTCGGTGAGTAGTGGTCGGAATAGCGTTCATTAAATGATTCGGTCAATTGTTGCCGATAGGATGCTATGTTTGTCCTTACCAACCTTCTCAGACAACGGCGATTATGTCCCTGACAGACTCAGACCGTCTTATGACCACTACTCACCGAACTAAATATGATTAAACAGTCGGCCTACTTTACTGTTTTCAAAATCGTGGCTCCAGCCAGTCAACCACAATCTCTCTATCGAACTCAGAAAGAAACTTTGTTTTTTGTTTTTTGTGATCAACACTATTGACGATTACATGTGACCAAGTATTTTTCCTATACGCTGCGTAAGTGACGTTCACCTACATCTGCATAAAGGTTTCTAATTCAGTGGCCAGTATGAGTAGAACTGGACTAGCTATGGGCAGTCTTTTTCTTTCGCAGTGCTAGCAAACTTCGAAATGAAAGATCTGAAAAGCCTTACTATATGTTCACTGGGCATCTACAGATGCCGTATGGTCACTCCGCTGCTCGGTGATGTGCCACACCAGGCCTCGCCTATTGTAGTACTATTATTTGCTTTTCTGGCGACCTCAACTCTCTGAAGATCAGTCACTCTACACACACACACACACACACACACACACACCATCCATCCATCCATCTCATTGATGGTCTACCCCTGCCTCTTTTTCCAGGAACGTTACCTTCTCTTACTGTTCTGAGCAGTCACCCTTCCATCCTTTCTGTGTCCAAAATATTTTAACTTTCTTCTGTCAATATCCTTAAGGATCCTTAAAGTTCTGCTGATCTTTTCTAACACCCATTCATTTGTACTCCTTTCAGTATATGATATCCTCAACAGCCTTCTGTAACCACATCTCAAAAGCAGATATCCGTTTTTTATCTGACTTCTTTAGGTTCCAAGTCTCACATCCATAAGTCGCTGTTGGAAACACAACTGCATCCAAAATCCTCAACTTTGTTTCCATGGAGATAGATCCATCCTTCCAGATTTTAGACAGGTCTCTGACTGTTGTTCCATTTAATAATGGATCCCATTATTAAATGAATGTTTTTCAAACCCGAGGTTTGGAAGAAGTATGTTGTTAATGTTTTCTTAATGCGGTGTCGGTGCCAAGGAAAGGACAGCAACCGCTTTTTTGATTTTCTAAAACACCTTAATATCCAGCATCCAACATAAGGTATACTAAGGAAGTAGAGTCGAATGATTCATTTTCTTTCTTGTTAAAACTAACTAAATGGCAAAGAAAATTAAAAATGTCTAGCATAAAATATACGCACTGACCTTTATGATCTTCTGAAAATTTCAAGCCTTTTTCCATTAGGAAAACAGCCTTGACTATCGTTATTGTGTTAAAATGCGTGCATACACCATCTCACTGGTATCTTCGTGCCCGTTGTATATAGCCTGGAATACGATGATACCACCTTTGAGGAAGTAATGAATTCGATGGTGGACGCAAGGTCAGCTCATGAACTAGTCACTCTATTATTATTGTTGTTATATGTTATATAACAGAGAACTCAAAGAAAAAAAATAGAACTCAAGACTATTGAAGTCTTGTGTTCCCATTTATAGTATTTCCCTGAAAATATTAAAGAAATGTAAGTTGAAGTAATTTCATCGGTATTTTAAAAAAGATGGAAAGGAGGTGCCAGGGATATTGGAACTCCAACATCAGTGCTCGCCGTTGTTTAAAAAGGAAAAGTACTGATGCATAGAGCCTCGGTAGCTCAGTCGTTATAAACCAAGTCAGTTTCGTCGGAAAGACCTCGGTTCGATTCCCATCCATGACGTGAGGAACCTTTATCTGATCTCTTTCGATGAAAGGTCAGTTAGCCGGTCTCATACAGAAGTAGTGGGTTTTTTCCCTCCCGGAAACTCGGGTTTTTCGTCCCTCAGAACAGGCAATCCGTCCTCGTGAACACACGCTGCTACAGTCAAAAATACATACGTAATCCCTCATTAGGATGGCTCAACCAGTCGTAAGGGGAAGTCGAGGAGCGGGGGGAATCCCGCACGAATAAAAAAAATGCTGACGCATAACAAATAGAAAACCGTTATTTAGAGACAAAAGAACAAGGATTCCGAATAAACATTAAATTTTATAGGTGTTATTTCTGTGTAATTCTATATACACACAGTATTTACTGCTCCTTTTCTATCCTCAACACACTATCAGGTTGATAGCCAACTTGTACAGGGAGCAAGAAGCCACAGTAATAACAGGTGTCGGATTAACTGATTGGCTTCAGGTGGGGAAAGGAGTTCGGCAAGGATGTTCACTTTCTCCTCACTTGTTTAGTATAATGGCCTATAAAGCTAAATGGCCTCGCCTACTCCCGTATATACGGGAATAAAAAGGCGTTAGCTGATTTTTTTTTTTTTAAATAATTGTAAATAATGTAAAAATATCGTTAGTTGTTAGATTGATTGGTGTGTTGTAGTAAGCCGTGATATTTTACACCGCGTTTTTTAAAATATTCAGAAGAAAGCAAACCTATTGAGTTTAGTTTAACTTGTACCACCTTCTTCTTTAGATAAAAATGAAAATAGAAATAACGGTTGCAAAATGTGTCCAACATTATTTCAAAGCCGAATAGAGAAACTACAAGAGTTTCGTGCCGAATAGACAAACTATAAAAATTTCGGCGGATCCAAGCGTAAGCAAACTTTTCATGACAGGGGCAACTCGTAGTAAAGGTGGAGTAAGCTGTGATCACTTTCTTAGTATTTCCCATAATGTAAAACACATCTCCTAGCGGACATGTATGATATTATACATTATGTGTGGTTCACTACCCAGACCGATTTCGACCTTTGTTGAGGTCTCGTCAGACCATAATGTATAACATCATACATGTCCGCTAGGAGATGTGTTTTACATTATGGGAAATACTAAGGTTAGTGATCGGATCTTACTCCACCTTTACTGCGAGTTGCCCCTGTCATGAAAGGTTTGCTTATGCTTGGATCCGCCGAAACGTTTATAGTTTCAATATTCGGCACGAAACTCTGGTAGTTTCTCTGTTCGGCTTTGATTTAATGTTGGATTCAATATTCACTTATTTTGAATAATTTTGCATCGCCGAAGAGAAGCCCTTTTGGCTCTCTTTTTTCAATAATTGTATCCATCCGCGTATATCTAATTACCTTTGATTGGATTATTCGATAGTCGGTTGCTAAATAAAGAGTGGAATTTCACAGGATTTTTTAATTTCATAAAATTAGAGGTAAAGAAGATAAATATATCAAAGGAAAATTGTACTTAGCGTATAAGTATATAAATATAAAGGAATAAAGTTACATTTAAGGATTAAAAAACGAACTAAACGAAAGCAATATTTAATGACCAGATTTCTAAGATTAATACCTAAGTTAATATCCTTTATTGTACTTACTTTATAAAAATACTATGCGACACATGTTGCGTTTCGCCTTTGTACAATTCATTTATCTACAGTATTTCTGGGAAATTTTTAAAGTTCAAATTATAATCTGATCGGTTTAGCAAGTTCAGTCATTCGCGGTCGTTTGTCCAAATTTGTTAACTCGTTTCAAGGAGGTGCAAATTACTTATTCTGTTCAGAAATTAATATCGTAATAGCAGCTGTGGTTAAAACCCTGAAAGAAAACAGCTGCGTAGAAAGAAAATTAAATTAAAAATCTTATCAAAAAGAAAGCTCTACTGTCTTGAGACACAATTGTTGAACTTGTTGTTCCTGTCATCAGAACAAAGAAGGGATTAACGCGTGTGGAAAAAAAAGGGAAAAAAAGTGCGTGCATGTGTGTTGAAATCTTGAGCAATTTAATATTGAGGCATTCTTTCTTTCCCTTTAGTTGTAAAGTACTTTGTGCTTCTCTTTTTTCTCTTTAATCGGATGCATTCTGATTTCTTTTCGGTTCATTATGAACGTGTCAAAAAGACAACGCAGGGTCAAATTAGGCAAAGAAAAAAAAAGGTGCAGTATCGACACTATAATTATACCATTCTTCAGAGATAATTACAGAGAGAGGGAGAGAACAATATTTTCAATCCTATGGACGAAAAAATTGATTATGTACCAAAAATAAAAGCAATAAAACAGACCTGGAAAAAAAAGCTTAATAACTTTTCACCGCGAACGAATAGTAAGCGCAGTTTTTTTTTTTTTGGTCTTCAGAAAATCAAATAATAATTTGGCAATTACGTGAAGCTGGTTAAACTGATGGCTATTAAAAATCTGCATGTTACCAAGATATAAAGCCAGAATGGTTTTAATTTTTTTTAATAAAAAATGATCGAAATTTTATCAGTTTCTTCCACATAAAAGTTGCCTTGACCTGCGTTACTTAAAAGACAGGAACTCTGCCTAGCAGCTAAAATATCAGCCTTCTATTTTATTAGTGTGTTGATTAGGTTTCACTGGCATAACAACTATTTCGAACTATTGGTTATCATCAGAGACCACGCAGAAGCTCTGAGAATTGAGATTTCAAGTGGATTAATTCCCTCTTTGGTTTCTGTTTGAACTCTGATGAGAACTAAGCATTCGAAACAGCCCAGTGAAAGCTAATTAGTGTACTGATCAAAGGTCCATCTGTCCAAAAGAAACCGAACTTTTCGAAAATAGAAGAAACTAGTGGTGCCATCTGTGTGTATCTTTTTCTGTCGAACGCGGCAACTTTCGTAATGTTGTATCAACTGTTTATGACATTTGTATCATTAGAAGCCGAGTTCTAGTGCCAAGAGTGACAGTGTTTTGACGAAAGGTCGGAAAATGAGTTTTAAACAGAGAGCTGAGATTGACTTTTGTGTTAAACTTGGTAAAAGTTTTACCGAAACGCATCAAATGTTTCAAAAAGCATACGGTGATGAATGCTTATTCCGTACTCAAGTTTCATTAGAAGCCGAGTGGTTTAAGCGATTTGAAAGTGGTCGTGAGATGCATGAGGACGACGAAAAGCCGGGCCGTCCAAAAACTGGACTGAGCGAAGTTAATATCCAAAAAGTGCGTGATTTCATCAAAGAAAACCGGAAATCGTCCATGAGTTTGAAGATGAATATATTGAAGATGAATTGGGAATTCCAAAATTAACTGTGCACAACATTTTGAGGGAGTGTTTGGGCCTTCGTAAATTGAATTCGCGATTTGTTCCCCACAAGTTGACCGCCGACCCAAAGATGGATCGAATTGAACACTGCAAGGACCTCATTAAAACTGCTCGTAAGGACTCAGACTTCTAAGAAAAGATCGTTACTGGTGACGAAACGTGGTATTTTGAGTATGAGCCCGAAACAAAGCGCTAGAGTTCTGAGTGGAGACCACCAGAAGAGGGACATCCGGAAAAAAGTCGCTTGGAGAAGTCAAAAGTAAAGACAATGCTGATTTGTTTCTACGATTTCAAGAGCATTATCTATAAAGAATTCATTCCGGCTGTGCAAGAGGTCAATGGTGAGTTTTATGTCGAAGTATTGAAGCGATTGGTGGCGAGAATTCGTCCCTTACGGCATGAATATCGTGACGACCGACCGTTCGTCAAAACACACTGTCACTCTTGCCACTATAATTCAGCTTCTAATGAAACAAATGTCATAAACAGTTGACCAAACACTAAAGAAAGTTGCCTTTCGACAACAAAAAAGATAAAACAGTTGGCTTCACTAGTTTCTTCTATTTTGCAAAAGTTCGGTTTCTTTTTGAACAGAGGGTGTATTTAGGCTCCTGAGCGGAGTTCTTGCCATGTAAGTAGTGCACCCTAAGGCAACTCCTATGCCGAAGGTTATATTCTCATAAATTCTGTTTTGAAAGTTTTCAAATTTCATTTTATTTGGTTATAAAACGTTAACGGATCTTTAATATCCTCATTATGTATCGGCATTGTTATCTGTTTATATATATATATATATATGATTCCTCATTTAACACATCTAAAATGACCGGTTTTTGTTATTGCACGATTTTTCTAATAAGAATTTTTTTTTTCCGAATAAGAAAAAATATTTATTCTCTTAGGTGGTTTTTGAATCGACGAATTGCGTTTCTTATTTCGCAATTCGGTAGCTGACAATGCGGATAAAAGCGCAGTCAGCTCTTTTAGATGCTTTGTCATCTATCGAATTACGTCACACTCCAATTTTTTTTTTTTTTTCGAATTTTTGACGCTTCGTCTGCTGCACGTAATATCGTAGAACCAATTATATGACCTGAATGCGTTCATGACTTAGCGAGTTTCAAAAGATGACAAGAATATGTCAAGCGTAAAAGTGTCGATAATCAATGTGGCCAAAGCGGTTTGATTTGATGAAAGAGGGATGAGGGTGACGTGAAGGAACTGGTCCCCCAAACACAAAGTGCAATTATTAAAGGAGAAATTAAATCAGATGGATGAGCAAACTAGAAGACGACACCTGAGAATGCTGAAACACACACACACACACACACACACACACACACACACACACACACACACACACACACACACACACACACACATTGTCGACAAAGAAGAAATTCGCAAGTTTTTCATCATTTAGGAATTACTAGAAATTTGATTAAGATGATGGTGATAAAAAGTGCAGCATTAAAGTGATACGACTGTTTAACGATGCAATAACATTTTACCGTGAACCCAAATGAAAAGGAAAAAAGAAAACAGAAAAAAAAAGAAAGTCCTCTCTCAACGGGTTTCTTAAATCAACAAGCAAGTATGGACTAATGATCCTAATGCTTTCTCCGTTAAAGTCTAACAGTAGAATAAATTAGGACTGAGCCGATTCAGGGGAGTAGCTACAGCTTTTGCCGCCCCTCTCAATACAACCAAAATACTACAAAAAGTCAAAACGACGTATAGGGAAATAAATTAAAACACTATTACTAATTATATGAAGAGCCAAAGGCTTCAATTCGGCGACATGAATTTATTTAAGTTAAGGGATATTACATTAATTTAACTTAAATTAATTTATGTCGCCGAATTGAAGCCTTTGGCTCTTCATATAATTAGTAATTTATTAGGACACCTTCTTGGCAATTCTCATAGAAGGGATGTAAGTTCTGTTCGCTACAAACTTGGTATTAACTAGGTCTACCTACTCACTGAGGAGACCTCAATAAAGGTTGAAACCGGTCTGGGTAGTGACCTTCTCTCATAATGTAGAACAGTAATACAGCTCCTAGGAGCGAAGTTCACATTATGGGTGAATACCAAGAATAGTGATCGGAGCTTGCGCCACCCTTACTATGAGTTGCCTCAGTTTGCACTACCAAATGGGTCAGGTATTGCACTATCCAGGTATTTGCTTACACTTGGAATCGCCGAACTTTATATAGTTTCTACTATATTCGTCATGAAACTCTTTGAGTTTCTTATTCGGCTAAGAAACAATATGGGATGTAATATCCCTTAACTTAATTAAAACACTATGTTTATTTTTGAAGTAAAACTTTAATTCCAACATTCTAAAATGTGATTTTTCTTGCTTTTCCGTTAGCAAAATCGTCGACGACATTGTCAAAGTCTATGTCTTCATTCAGTTGTGTTCTATAGACAGTATGCCAAGATTTCTTAAACGCAAAGTACCGCTCGGGGCGGACCGACCCCCTCCGCCACTGAACCCATTCCATATGCTCTCTCATCATCCGTGCATCACGAGCCTGTTTCCATAAAGGGGATTTTGGAACTCGATGAACTGTACCATAAAGGGGAAAAATACAGGATAGACCTCTAGATGGTAGATGGCATTCCGTATACCTAGCAATCACCAATATCTCTTTCGCCGACTTTTAATTCTTTCACTGTCCTTATCACTCTTGTTAAGGAACAATATGCAGAGATAATATGTCGGCCTATTTGGTCGAACGGATAACGTTTGTTTTCTACTTAGATGGGAGATGAATTTCATCACCCCGCGTGAGAAGCCTACTGACCCTCTTATTAAAGGTCTGAAGAACTGACTTCAAAAAGTTCCATATTTGGTCTTTAAAGAAAGATTTCAGACGATGCAAAAATTTATAAATAGAATTATAAAAAATCCTTTGTTCGCTCGTGTTGCTGATGTAATATAGTTTCACAACTTTTTATGGATTGGAGATACATAAAAAATGCCATATTTAAAAATGCAACAATCAAATGTAGACCTTTATCTCACCCATCTTCTTCTTAATCTGTTAGACTCACTGTTGTTTTGCATGCTTCACCTTCCCAAATTCGTGGCATTGAATAGAATGATACGCACTTTTTCAAACTCACAATCTCCCTTGCTTTCACACACGTCCTTTTTTAAAGCAACAACAGCCATGTTCAGTATTACATATTATCATCAAATATCCTAAAAATATTTATATTTCTTGAATGTCCATCAACTACACCTTTAAGATAACTATCATTCATAAAATTCATCAGTGATAACGGTTAACGATAATATTCATAATAAGTCCATTGCTAGCTATTTACGAACTTACTTATATCAGCGATTCGTATACAGAAACTCAGTAATCTGTAATAAATAAATTGTCAGACAGTTTATTTGGTTCCAATACAATTAAAACTTTAATCTTAATTGCATATCAGTTAATATATACACACGCGGTTTTAATCATATTTTTATTGTTTTATTTCTTATGTATTTTACGTACCATTCACACCCAAACATTATCTATTTCACTCAATGTTCACATTGCCTTCCTTCACAACACTTTTAGTAAGATGGCATACCATAAATATTTCGCTTTAAGTGTTAAAAAAAGTTCTAACTCATTGTAATAAGTATAGACTTTATTGCCACTGCAATCTCTTTATAAAAACCAAATTAATAGTATGATAGGACGTTAATTTTATCAACATCTGAGCACATCATATTTAATATTTTCTTCCTTATATGATTTTTTTGAGATTTTAATCGTGCATGCTACCTCTTTATTTTACATTACTTTTTATAGGAAGTTTATGTTCGCTTAAAGCGTTACGCGGTATCTTTTTTATGAACCCATCTAATTCTGTTAAGCGAATAGAAGACGTTACTGTAAATTGCAATAAAGATCTTTCAGATAAACGGGCAAGAATTCTGCGACCTAGGGATTGTTCTTACACTTTATGAAATAAGCAAAAAAGTCTACCATTAAAGTCTCACGATCAGCGAGGTAAAATTTTCAGAAGTTTCTTCTGAATAAAATTTATTAAGAATTCTTCAAGAAGAATAAAGAACACAGAAGAAGTAGCAAATAAAACCCTGTATGAAATGTAAATAAACAGTAAGAAGATGAAAATGCTGGAAAGTGGATGTCAAAGCTAATCGGCAAAAGTTTTTAACCAGCGGTTCGCATGCATATCATCACAGATGGAAGTCTTACAGAACAATTGGCGAAATTTCTGGAGGAGTTGCGTCAACACAATGTACTGCAGAATCAAATGGAGTTGGCTCAACTTTCTGGGGAAGTTCCAACTGCGGAGCTGATTTCATAACTTTCGATAAGCAGTTCCAGTATTACCTCCGTGTCATTAATAACAATCTCATCAGTCCACCGCATATGATTCTCATTAACGGAATGTGCAATCGTTATAAATTAAATTTGTTTCAGTATTTTGGCCCATCTTTGTGATATTTTCTAGGTAAAAACATTTGCAACAAAATTAATACTTCAAAGAAAGTCTACTTATCCCAAATGATTGTCTTTCGACGTGATTAAGTTTTATCGTTCTATTTAAGAATATCATAAACTGGACATAGTGAATGACAATGGTTGGAAATTAATTTGAATAATAGTTTTAAACTTCGCAACTGATGTAGTTATGTTAATTAATGGAGACTTTGCAGCAGAAAATAAAAACTAAATTACAAAATCACATTTAAGCTGAATTTGGCTCATTTAAGACTCTATTCAACTTCCATGACATATTTATCATATATTCGTATTTATCATCCATCTCAATTCTAAGTTTTTAGACAATTTTCTTGTGTTTTATGGGAATCTCAAGAAAATGTTGTAAACTGTATACTTGCACGATTCGATGTACTGATCAAATACGTATTTCTATATGGAATTATGAGCCTCCGTAGCTCAGTTGGTATAGACAAAGCCCTTTAGTCGAAAAGACCTGGCTCGATTCCCGTCCATGACGTGAGGAACATTTATCTGGTCTCTTTCGACGAAAGGTGAGTTAGCAGGTCTAATACGGAGGTGGGAGTTCACCGAAACTCGGATTTTTCGTCACTCGCAACAGGCATACTGACCTCGTGAAACACATGGATTTACAGTCATGAATACGTACGACAATATGTGGAAGAGATAGGGCCCTATCTCTTATTAACTACTGGCGTTACCACATGTAGTAACGCCCGTAGTTAACCATGAGTCAAACCATGGTAGTCAATTTCCTAGGTAGGAAATGGCACCTGAATGGGAATAAGGAAATCATGTACTTAAAATACTTACATATCATATGATGTTCAGAACTTGGCATGAATTTTTAGATAATTATGCTAGCTTTTGATCAACTAAATTGTTGACAACCTGCTAATTTTTAATATTTATGAATACATAGCGTATTCCATCATGTCATTTGCCAAAACATGATTATTCTGACTACAACAAAACTGATCGCTAATGATTCTTTATTTATCTATTAACAGGCTTAGTTTATAATACCAATAATAATTTAAAATTATTGATAATTAAAAATTTATAAAGTTGTGATCATTCAGAAGATTTTAGGTTTTGGAAATTATAATAGTGTACTATTTATGTATGCATAAAAATAGAACTTTAGGAGTGAGATTTTCTCTAGAAAAACTCCAGTTTTTCCTTCCAGAGAAACAGATAAACTGGAGAAGAGCAGAAAAGAAAATACACATAGAAGGTAGAATAGAGTTGGGTAGACTGTGAAGTGGCCTCACGTAATGACGTGCGGAGTTCTGTGGGCTTCTAAGCAGTAGTAGTAGTACTGCTACAACAACTACTACTACTACTACCAATAATAATAAAGATCAGGAGTGTTCTGAACCTCAGGAACTTTAACAAGCAATGTTTTATTAATTTTTGCAGATATTTGAAATATTGACGGTCTGGTAATGCTCAATACATAGCATCTACTAGCCAAGTCACCCAACATTCTAGGGATGTAGCCAAGCCTTTTTCCATAAAAGGGATATTGGATCTCGACGAACTGTACCATAAAGGGGAAAAATACCGGATAGACCTCTAGATGATAGATAACATTAATTACCCAGTAATACATTACCACGTTACTTATTTGAGACCTGAAGTTACTACTCCTAAGCCAGGTCTACTGAGCAGTCTCCGGTTTTTGTTCTGTCTTCTAGTCGGACATGCTGTGTGGATGACACACTTCAACAACATTCAATTTACACTGTAGGGGCCAAACTCCTCCCCAGTCTAGAGTGTAGCAGTAAAAAGGTTCTGTAGGCTGGCCTCTAGTATATGAAACCGAGCAGACTGGACAATAATCTTGCTGCTACTTATTCTTCCAGATAGTGTTTGGAGAGAATCTAAGCATGGCAATATGTGGGAGCACTCTCAAAGCCTTACATCAACAGAAGATTGAGTTTTTTCTCTGTGGATGACGTTATCAATTCGTTTAATTCCTGTTGCATGTGTCCCCACTCTAACTTTTCATTCCCAAACCTAACAAAATGCAGTTTATGTGCATCGGCAAAAAATCACGAAATACGTTTTTGGGATTATTTACAAAGCAATAAAAAAAAGTCAAAGAACTGACAAAATCCCTAACAAATGTATCATTAATATTTGAAAAATCTTCCTTTGTTCTCCAACATTCGTGATCTGAGCAGTAATTTAAAAGATATGTTATGTTTCACTGCTAAGAATCATTCAAACCAGAAACGAATCTTTTATTCCTAAAAGAATCCCAGCTAGCACCGCCACAACTATGTAAGCAACTATTAAAACTACATTTTACACAGTTCGTTCTTTCTCAATGGCGGTAGAATCGAATTCATCAGACATGATATCCCATGTCAAAGAATGTCAAAACTGGAATCCCTGCTGTTAGATCTGCTCTCGCCACCAATGTATCGAAGATACTATTTGTCTAAGTATTGGTCTCCAAATTATGATCTGAGTTTTATGATTTTCTGAAGTGTAGTTACCCACAAAGGTCATCTTCCATGGGAATGTCACATCCTGAATCCAAACTGGATTTCCATTTCCACTTCATCTGATCAAACTAGTAGGGATCATCTGATCAAACTAGCATTACACAAGCAGTGGAGATACTTCTGAAGACCGAGGATATTAATCGAATCGAGTGGCAAGCACGCTCCCCAGATTTCAACTAAATCCCATAGAACACGTTTATAAAGACACGCACTGCTTCTCGAAATTCCTCTCCAGAAAACAAGGCCCTATCCTTGCTCTTAAGGAGAAGTGGGTCAGTTTGCCTCCAGAACTCCTGAATCACTTAATGCTAAGCATGATACGACGCAGTGAGAGCCACATCACAGTTCAGGTTGGACATATTTCATACCGAAATGTCTCTCTGCAGAATTTTCTGTAAGTAGTGTACATCAATTCCTTAACTATGTCATTAGGAAAATTGTAACTTTTTCCAAATATGTATTGCAATTTAATTTGTACGATATTTATAACACATTTCTGTGTAATATAATTTATTAGTATGCTGGCAATAAATTTATATCCACATTTGGCAATAGCGATGAAAACTTTTTTATATCCAGGTAAAAATATATGTTCTTTAGCTTTTGGACACAGTGTATTTTTATTAGTGAAATTTTCACACTAGTATCAAGGGCATCTTCAGAATGTCTTTCAAATTAAACCACAAAACAGAAACCGGTCCATTAACAATAAATAAATAAATATACTGTATATATGACTGGGCTCTGTGGAGGCCAGTGAACTGTGGTGACATTCTTGCCCACAAACCACTCAGTTACAGCAACAGCCTTATGACATGGTGCATTGTCTTGCTGAAGGACACAACAGTCAGTTCAGTAGAAACGGCACAAAATAGGAGTCAACGCATCGTCCAGAATGTTTAGATAATTCACGGTAAATGCTCTTGGCATCACAAACAGAGTTCCGGGGCCAAACCAGGAAAAACAGGACCATACCATCACACCCTCACATTCGAATTTCATAGTTCGGGTTACGTAGTCTGGTAAGTGACGTTCACCGGCAGTTGTTACACCCACACCCGACCATCTGCTCGGTAGAGGGTGTAATGTGATTCGTCGCTCCATAACACAGCTTTCCAAGCTTTCATGTTGGTTAAGGTAATGTGCTGCTTGCATATTGTGGTAAATCCCATATTGTGAGCGTCAATTATGAATGTTTTTGTGCAGATTCGCATTCCAGTCGATGCCTTGAACTCCGCATTCATCGTGCCTGCTGACGAATGGCAGTTTTTACATATTATCCTTCGGGTGTCCATAGGGTGTCCATAGTTTTTACATATTATCCGAAGGATAATATGTAAAAACTATGGACACCCTATGGACACTTTATGAGTGTGGTGGGTCATCCACTGCTGTAGCACTTGCAGTTGATTCCATTCCTTTCTATCTCAGTATGGTACCGCTGATTGTAGACCAGGAATAGCTCAATGTTTCAACAATATGTCGAGCAGATAGGCCTGCAACATGACATCCTATCACAATACCTCTTTCAAACTTCGTCAGTTCCTTTCTGGCAGCCGATTCATCTGGATACAGTTGCACTGACTTGAAAGCATCATATTCCTCCAATTTATATCGGCTAGAAACACATGATTCGTTACATGGCACAATGTACCTTGCCCATAGGGATGTTCGTTAACTTCTCTCCAAGTAGTGTACACACACAATGTTTCAAAATTAACACGTATTCTATATCATCTCTTCATTTTATCTGTCCAGAGCAATTATTTTGTCAAGAAAGGAAGCCTACATTCAGTCCGTTCAAAAAAAAGTAGTGATGAAAGAACTATTAAACTCTCATCGAACTCCTTTCAGTACAGTTTTCTCAAAATTTATCAGCAGAAAACTATCGATAGCAACCTTTTCCCTACCACTTGAACGTCCAGTAACTAATTAGTGACTAGCAATATACATTTCGCCACTCTCATCTGCTAGTCATGGAAAGGTCTGCAGAAGCGCGCATAGTTTTTCTAGATATTTATAAAGCATCTTATCAAATCTGTCACAGAAGTCAACTCAGCAAATTTTATATTATGGTCAGCTTTCTAGACTTGCAAATGGGTTGCGAGTTTTCTTTCTCTCTTCATTCACTATGTGTGTCATAGTATGAAGCCTCGTCTCCTTTATTTCCATAGCTCCCTGTAATGTCACGTGCTCTCCTCCTCCTTGTCCTGTATATAAATGGCGTCTCTTGATCTGTAATATTGAAAATAGCTTTTCTGATGACAGTACACTCCATCCCTCTTCTTCTCTCGGAAAATGTTGCAGATCACAATCAATTGATCACAGAATTTTCCGAAATCAATGGCTTAGAAGGGTTTCCTCGCTATTCTTTGGTGGGACTAAGAAAACCTTATGATCTTCCAAAACTCATCCCTGTCTTATTTTACAAAGAGGATCTCCCTTCACTTTCTTTTAATTTTGATCTGCAAATATGATCGAATTTCTTGTCTTGGGTTGAACTTTGGCATCTCCTGGCAAAACACATCGTGATTATAGCCTCATCACGTCCAGCAAACTAGATGTCGTTTTTAGTTGAGGACACTATTACTCATCTGTGTAATGGCTGTCCGAAACTATAAATACGAATCCCTCTCAGTCTGGGAATATTGCTTCCACATTTGCGATGGTGCACAAAAAATTTCCTGAGTATTCTGATGCTATCCAGAAGGGGAATTACGATTAATAGAGGATCTCACCCTCACCTTGTTTCTGCCTCATGCCTCTGCTATAGGTATTTTCAGAGCGACAATGATTCTCAGGACGCCATTATCATTCCTCCACTTTCTTCTAACACGGCAAGATCACGAGCATCTGTTGTCAACATTAATTTACTGTACAGCTAGCTTCAAATCTGATAGAACAACTTTTGTCGTCGTTATTCACACAATTTACCTTTGCTAATTGAAATAACCTCCTGAATCTGTCCTCCATCCCAAAGAACACACCCTTGAGCTGTTCAAGAAACTGTTTTCACGACTTGCCTTTACATTGTACGTTTGGCAAACTTTCGGGAATGGTTTGTATATAAAAAAAATCACACCAGCGAGATGATCCGTTTAATTCACTAAGTAATATTATTTTAACCTGGAGAAATTAATAATTTATTTTTAACCTATCAAAAAATATGGTACACAAAATTATTACTGCATTTACGTTATTTTAAAATAATATTGTAATTGGGTAATGAACATAGTTATTCAAGCTACTTATTATCATGACTCACTCCATTCATGGTCACTGCTGGAAGGGAAGAATCAGCAACCTAAAAAAATCGACTTCTATATTTAGCCTTCTTCATCAGAGGAAATTCATTTAATAATTTTTATATATATTTTTTAATTAAGGAACTACAAATATCCTAGATGTGAAATTCCTTTTAATGTCTTCAAAGAAGCAGTATAGACATCCTAAAGTGAGGATATCTTCATTTCCAAGATATACCAGGTCAGAAGTTCAGAAAATGTGGAAATTCTCAATTCTATTATTAATAGTATTGAGAATTTTATAATTCTTAAACGGCTCTGTAACCCTGAAAGTGATGTTTGCATTCATAATGCCAAGCCGCCCTTTGAAAGACATTCTAAATTCGATTTCAGTCGCCAATTAGATGAAATTTTCCACCCATTTCTTCTCCACTTCATGAGTTAGCCAATCTGTATCATGCGCAAGATGTTTTTTTTTTCCTCCCAGAAACTCTGGTTTTTCATCCTTTAAAGTCGAGAAAATCGACCTCAGAAACCACACTACTTCAGGTAATCATATATTGTGCCAAGGTTTTGGACTGCTAGTTGACGGAACTTGTCACATGCTTCCATTTAAAATTAGTGAGAATCTTGGGCTTTTATCTCTAATTGGCGCATGGTGGAGTTTTACTGCCTTTTCGGGATCCCAAAGTTAGATAGCGTATCGCCTACTTTTATCCCCAATGGGAATAAAAGGATTTTATTATTATTATTATTATTATTGTTATTAATAGTAATGAAGTTCTTCAGTTGTTTTTCAAATACTTCAACTTAACTTTAATTCGTTCCTTTTTTTTAGGAAGTTGACAACAAACAAACAAATGAAGAGGCGATTCCGAGATTCATTGAAATGGATAAACAAGAAAGCTCAAGCAGGTATCGGTTGACTTTTAAAGCTGTTTCTGAAAAGTCTTTCTTCTCAGACTTCTTATTAGAAGTCAAGAATCTAAGATAGGATAGTTCATTTACATTAATACTATTATGGATTTTATTGATTTTGGATTATGGATTTTACATGGAAATCATGCAAGGTGCTATCAATATTAAAATTCTAATTTAATGTGTAATTATTTCTACGGTACTGACATTTGGAGTTACTTTGGTCCACTTCCTAGAATAAGATTGTTTACTCTATGATTTTGCAAAGAACAAACCAAATGCGATGCCTCCCCGTCAGTCAGTAGACAGAAGCACTGACTTCAATTGGTTAGTTTTGTCATAGTATGTAACAGCCCTCTAAAAACTTAGTTATACACCCTCTGTACCAAAAGAAACAGAACTTTTCGAAAATAGAAGAAACTAGTGGCGCCACTTGTTGTATCTTTTTGTTGTCGAAAGCGGCAACCTTCATTAGTGTTGTGTCAACTGTTTATGACATTTGTTTCATTAGAAGCCGAGTTATAGTGCCAAGAGTGACAGGGAGTTTAGACGAACGGTCGGTCGTCACGATATTCATGCCGTACGCGACGAATTCTCACTATCAGTCGCTTCAAAACTTCGACATAAAACTCATTGACCGTTTGGGCAGGCGGAACGAATTCTTTGTGGATAATGCCCTTGGAATTATAGCATTGATAAATCAGCATTGTCTTTACTTTTGACTTCTCCAAGCGACTTTTTTTCGGATGCCCCTCTTCTGGTCTCCACTCAGCACTCTGGCGCTTTGTCGGGCTCATGTTCAAAACACCACGTTTCGTCACCAGTAACGATTGTTTCAAGGAAGTTTGAGTCCTTACGAGCGGTTTTAATGAGGTCCTTGCAGTGTTCAATTCGATACATTTTTTGGCCGTCGGTCAACTTGTGGGGAACAAATCGCGAATTCAATTTAGTCCAAACTCTCAGTCAAAATGATGTCTACAGTTGATTTTGGAATCCCCAATTCATCCCCGGAATCACGGACGATTTCGGATTTTCTTTGATGAAATCACGCACTTTTTCAATGTTAACTTCGCTCAGTCCAGTTTTTGGACGGCCCGGCTTTTCGTCGTCCTCAAGCGTCTCACGATCACTTTGAAATCGCTTAAACCACCCATAAACTTGAGTGCGGGATAAAGCATTCATCACCATATGCTTTTTGAAGCATTTGATGCGTTTCGGTAAAACGTTTACCAAGTTTAACACAAAAGCAATCGCAGCTCTCTGTTTGAAACTCATTTTCCGACCGTTCGTCAAAACACACTGTCACTCTTGGCACTAGAACTCGGCTTCTAATGAAACAAATGTCATAAACAGTTGACACAACACTAATGAAGGTTGCCGCTTTCGACAAAAAAAAAGATACCACAGGTGATGTCATTAGTTTCTTCTATTTGGAAAAGTTCGGTTTATTTTTAAACAGAGGTTGCAAATCAGATGTTGCATAAAATTATTATTATTTCAAATTGTTGTTTGGTCCAATATTAACACACGGGGTGAACTCTCTTCTGTGAAAGGAAAGATTAGTAATGCAGGCGATGTGTGATGGTAATATGATAAGAAAAGACCTAGAGAAATATCAAAATCTAGATGGACTAATGCAGTTAGAAGTGCCTTGGAAAACGAAATATAATCATCGACTACATGAGAGTTCTGATGAATAACAGGCTATACTACATTTAGTTTACTGAAGTGTATTGCATGATCCGAGTTGTATCTATGTTATCACTCACAAAAAAGGGATGAGTTTTATACGAATTTCCCGAAGGATGTAAAACAGACTGCAGTAATCGAATCGAATTTTTGACTCACGAAAATACATGCCATTGAAATTGAAATGGGTTTTTGGGTGAAACAACTTTAGATGCGAGTACTGCACATCGTTGGTCGCTGTAATCAGAAAGATCAGCATATTAAATTGTAAATATTTCATATATAAAAATAGAATAACATTTTATCAAAAAACCTTTTACCTGCGCATGGACCAGCTACTCACCTTCAGTCGAAAGAAACCAGATTTTGGTATTTTTGTAGGTCTTTTCTTACCATATACCATCACCTGCTTTGCTAATCTTTCCCTTCATAGAAGACAGTTCACCTCCTGTGTTAATATTGGACCAAACAACAATTTGAAATAATAATAATTTTATGCAACATCTGATTTATAATTAAGTTTTCAGAGGGCAATTGCATGTACTATCACAAAACTAAAGGTTCTTCACCTCATGGACTGGATTCGAATCCAGGTCTTTCCGACTAAAAGGTTTCGTCTATATACAAGTATCAACCTATTATTAAAATGAGAGAGAGAGAGAGAGAGAAGCGGGGTAAAAAAAAGCTTACTCTTTTTTTGATAAAAATTACATTTTTGTTTTAGTCTGTTATTCAACCATAAGCAAACAAGGTTAGTGTATGAAGTACGTTTCCAACTAGAGGCGCTTCTCTTTAAGTGGGACAGACGCCATACAGTATCAGCACCAAAGTAAACACCAAAGTTCAATTCATGCAGAAAGAAACGAGGAACTAACAGCCACTATATACAAAGCCACTATATACATGAAGATACATGAAGATACACGCACAAACTTTGTTTCGTTAAGTTTGTATAAAAATTAAAAGAATAATATAATTTTTTGTAAAGTACAATAAACTTGAATTTTAATGAGCTTTACATAACTCTAAATGATCTCCAGTATTATATAATGGAATGATATACCGTTTTATTACTTATATATAGAAAATATATGAATATTTCATTGATTACACTGAACCCTGGGAGGGTAATGGATGGCAATACTGTAGCCAATGAAGTTCTAACTGAGGCTCGGCTATTGCTGTTACCCTCTTGCCATGATCAGAGCTTTAATAGCTCAATAACACTTATCCCTGACACCGACGACGATTGTTTGCCGTACATTTTCTGAAATACCTGGAGTTTCCCAGATATCAGCAGCGGCGATGGCGATTCTTGCAACGAGGTTCATGTCAGAGGCAACAGGCGTTTCTTACACCATGACTTTAAGGGTCCCCCATAGAAAGAAATCAATGCTCGATAAATCACGTGAGCGTGGGGCCATGCGACGGGTCCACCACGCCTAATCCATCGAACGCCAAACGACCTGTCCAAATACTGATGCATAGAAATGCCGAAATGGGCTGGAGCACCGTAGTAGTGTTGGAACTGCATTTGCCGATGCACAGTCATTGGAACATTGTTCAGTAAATCCGGCAGAACTTCTTCCAGAAAGGTCCGATACTTCTGGGAGGCCAGTTGGGGTGGTAACAGGTATGGGGCGACTAAACAGTCAACGATGATGCCTGCCCATACATTAATGGCGAAGCGTTGTTGTGCAGCATGTGATCGCACAGCGTGTGGGTTCTCATGTGCCCACACGAGTATTGTGGTGATTGAAGACCCCTTCGCGGGTAAATGAAGCTTCATCCGTGAACAAAATACAAGTTGGAAAATCCAGGTCTACGGCAATTTCTGCAGAAACCAGTGCGCGAATTCCACACGTCGAGGATAATCTTCGGCCATCAGTAACTGGACCCGTTGCAGATGAAATGGGTGTAAGGACTCAGAGTACAAAACGCGCAATACATTTGATTGAGATACTTCTAGAGCAGACGCAACACCACATGTGCTTGTCTCTGGATTATTGTTAAACGCATGCAACACCTCCTCTTCCATGGCGGGATTTTGCGTCGATCGTGGCTGCCCACTATCATGCGTGTGATCCCTGAATGATCCATAGTCACACAAATTCTGATGCAAATGTGCAAACATTTGGTGATGCGGTACACGTCTGTTTGGATACCTTTCGCGATACATTCGTACAGCGGCTCGTCCATTACCGTCAGCTAACCCGTAAACGAGGTGCATGTCTGCCATTTCAGCGTTCGTAAAACGACGCATGTTCTTCGTACGACGTCAAAAGCTTGAATGAGGAAGCCCCAGTTGCTCACCTGGAGAGTTGGCGAACAGCTCCACCAATCACTTTCGGGTGGCGTTTCCGGTCATTGAAGACCCCTTCGCGGGTATATGAAGCTTAATCCATGAACAAAACACAAATTGGAAAATTCGGGTCTACGGCACTTTTCTGCAGAAACCACTGCGCGAATTCCACACATCTAGGATAATCTTCGGCCATCAGTAACTGGACCCGTTGTAGATGAAATGGATATAAGGACTCAGAGTGCAAAATGTGCAATACACTTGATCCAGATACTAGGCGCGCTACGACGAAGTCGTTTTCGACTTTGTGGTCTTGTGAACGTAAATTCTACATATCGCTAGGTCTCTTGTTTCTTTTACCAGCAAGTTAAATTCTTGGTGAGTTCTTTTGTGTTGTCCACCCAACCTCTCCCTCTATTGCTCTCACCCTTTCCTAACATAAAAGCTTTTTCTCACGATTCTTCTGCATGCTCTGCCAAAAGTGAATTCACTTTTGTTTAACAATCAGTGCTTATAAGGAGAATCTGTCTTTACGTTTTCTAATAAAATTCTTGTCAGTCATTCAAGACAGCCTGAATGACTGACAAAAATTGAATTGTTAATAGTCTCTTCTTCCTCTATAATTTAAATGAATCGATTCGCTTTCTTTCTTCTTGATGATCCAACTTTCACGTCCATGCATCACCACTAGAAAGACCACTGCTTTAACAATTCTAACTTTTGCGGCATTATTAATGGTATCCGGAGAGTTCATCGAAAAGGCAATTCATCGAAAAGGCAATTCATTGAATGAACAATTCATCGAACGACAATTCGTCGCAAATGCAATTCATCGAAAAAACAGTTTACCGAAAATTTTAAATTTTCAAAAATGTTATGAGAAAATTGATCCATTTAGAACAAAACCTGAACCGTGAATAAGGAGATTACAATGCTACTTTCATAGGGAAAAATTATAGAACAATATGGTTCTTATAGTCTTTCTTGTCCGATAACTCTTTCATGTCTCTTCATGGGATTGATTTGCCTGTTTCCGGAAAAAAAGCAGAGCGGTATCCGTATCATGCCTGCTAACTTGCCTTTAGTAGAACAGGACTGATAAAAATTATGCGTAAATGGGAATCCAAGTACCCAGGTCTTTCTAACTAAACGGCTTCGTTTTTTCCGACTGAACTATGCGGGCTTCATTATTATTATTGTTGCTAGTAGTAATATGAGACTTCAATACAGCTTTTATGGGATGAATTTTACTCAGATTCGCTATTTGAAACTTTTACAAGAAAATGTCGAACCGTTTCAGTTTTCAGTTCAGCTATATTCGGGACGACAAAGAAATAATATGCCAAATTATGTACTGGATTACAAAAACTCTCTGACTTGGCGGAATTAGTATAAGTTGCAGTACAAGAAGCAGTCTGCATGGTTAAGTTTTTTGTTCTAAATGGATTATTTTACTATAACATTATCGAAAATTTCAAATTTTAGGTGAATTGCTTTTCGATGAATTGCATTTTCGACGAATTGTCTTTCGATGAATTGTTCATTCGATAAATTGCCTTTTCAATGAATTGTCTTTCGATGAATTTTCCTGTAACCATTATCAATTTTTGTAAAGATTAGCATAACTTTTCCCTTTAAATTTCCTCTTCACATTGATTACGAATTCTTATTTCAATGATAACATTCAACCGCCTTCATTTTACTCCTTCGATAATAAATTCGTCAAACTATTAGATTATGTCTCACTGATATTAAAAACTTACTGATATTTAAAAAAATCCAGACTTTTTTTTTTGCTCTTCCTCTTAATTGACAGACGCAACTATTCCTAGCTTAGTTTCCGCATTGAGGGTTGTATCATCTGCATACTTCCAAGTATTTATTTATCTACCCTCCAGTCTTCATTCTTTCTGAGTTTTTATCTAACTCGGAATCATCATAACATATTCGCTATAAATATTAAAAAGGTAGGGCAAAAATACGTCTCTTTCTACATTCTAACGTTGTTTCTTCAAAGATTATTTTTACCGAAGAATCTTTCATGTCATACAGTTCTCTTGAAGAAAAAGATGATGAGACTGCTAATGAGAAAATGAAATTATGACGTTATGAGATTAGGAATAAATAATAAAATACAATAGTGGAACTTCTTCTCATCAATTTGTTGCCACTGTTTTGTTTTCAATGTAATGAAATTATTTCGTTTTTCAGTTAAGGTTTTTCAATTTTCTAGTATAGTAATTATTCATATGGAGTATTGGTAATAGATTTATTTCTGTATGCAGAGAAGGAAATTATACCTTTGCAATTTCCCAGGCAATAGTTACCAGCTACTATGCCAATTGCTTTTCAAGTATTTTCGGCTATTTTCGTCTTATTGCGATGCATTTACTCAGTGATAAAAGACGAGGTGGAGAAAATAACCCGAAACGTGTAATTATATAAAGATCTCCATAAATCGATTTTCCCTCGATACTAGGAAGTTACATTTTCCCAAAATAGCTAAATTATGTATTAAATGATCAATTCATTGAAACGCAAATTGATAATAATAATAAAAAAAACAGATCTGCCTTTCTGTCTTTCAGTTAATACGGAATCTCACAGTAGGATTGGACTCAATGCGGAATTTTAATGCCTATTTTTCACTTAGTTCTACACATAGCTTAGTGAATGGCAGATATCACGATTTTATTTCATGGTTTCTGTAATTTTGCATGCTTACTTGTTTTGTAACCTGAATGTATAAACAGGGTGGTTCAAAATTCCACGTACAAACTTTGAGGGGAGGTAGAGTACATCAAAATCAACCATATTCACATAGGAAAGCATGACTGGAAACTCCACCGGAAGATACTAACAGGGACACAGAAATAACACAAGGCAGTAAGGAGTGTAAAAAACTTTATTAGGCGTAACTGAACAGTTCAATAGTAGTTGGATACATAATATGGTAAACGAGGTGCATGTCTGCCAACTCAGCGTTCGTAAAACGACGCATGTTCGTACGACGTGGAAAGCTTGAATGAGGAAGCCCCAATTGCTAACCTGAAGCGCTGGCGAACAGCCCCACCTATCACTTTCGGGTTGCGTTTCTGGTCATGCTTTCCTATGTGAATAGGGTTGATTTTGATGTTCTCTACCTCCCCTCAAAGTTTGTACGTGGAATTTTGAACCACCCTGTATTGGAATGAAACAGAACTACTATTTTCGATTACAAATGATTGTCTTCTTTTTTTAGACTATAGTGATTGATTGATTGGCAGTGTGTTGTCAAAGCTATAGTGCATTGCTTAGGTATGAGAATCACGGCCAAATTACTTAGCATTAAGGGGTATTATCTGAAGTCTAATTTGTCTAAAATTTGAGAGACTCTGGCTGTTTGGAACGGGGTGGGCTGGTTGAACTTCAACTTCCTTAGTCCTGAACACTTTCAGATATTTCTCCCAAGTTAGGTACTGTGCACTATTTCTAATCCTGATAGTTTCACCATGATAAGCTACGTAGAGGACATCCCCTCCCAGCTATCAGGGTTGCCCTCTGAAATCATCCCTTAGATCAAAGATTACCACTCATTTTCATTGTAATCGGGAACAGGGCAAAAAATAAACCCTTCGATAATCGAATTAAAGTTTAAAATTAATAAAACACCAGAGTGGTATTAAATTTATAGTACATTTTTATTATAAATATTCTAAATTTAAAAAAATCTTGCAAAGTCCTTTCATTTTCAAAGGGTGTAAATGACCCTCTTTTAGAGTACTTATTTTTAGAAATTCACAGATTTTTCACTTTTCTCTAAAGCAGCAGTTGAGGGCGTTCTGCTTGGATACTCGATGAATGGAGCAGACAATACAGCAATTGTCACTATCTCATTATTAATTAACTAATCCCATTATTATTTATTATATATCACATGCGTTCTGTTTTATTTCTTATGAGTCGTGGGATTTAAAACGCCATGTTTATTAAGCTAGAGAAAAATATTGCTTACTTATCAAAGATCGGCTAACGCATTAAACAGCTAATAAAAATCTATGAACCATTTCTCAATATAGACAGGTTCTTCCAGTACACGTAGTCAGTGACTAGACAGGAAATATAGGTCTTTTTCCCACTGTCTATCATCGTAAATTTTACGACCAGGCGACACAGGTAAGCATTTTTAACCGTACTTGACCATGCCATAGATCGACCTTACTTGGAAATTCAAATAAATAAATAAAAAAAACTAGAAAAGTTCTAAAACAGCGACTAGAGTCGAACTTCATAATAGTGTTTCTTTTGGTAGTTTATGATAATACTAGAAAGATTAATTGCCAGAAAGCTACACTAGGACAATTTTAATTTATACTGATTAATTATTCAATTATAGACACTATTTAAATTACACTGTAAATTTAATCAGTGTTAATTAATGAAAAAATGCCACTTCGCATCTACAATAATTTTTCAAGAATACGAAGCAAAATGTGTACATGATGTTTAGAGCAAATTTCAAAGATATTAATTACGGTTGCTACGAAGTGTTCGTTTAGTTCACATTCTACACGTCATTTATTTATTTATTATATGAATCAAAGAAGAATATAAATCTATTGCACAATTAATACCCACGGTACTAAATGTGCAATATATTTACAGCCTTAATCTTGAGACTAAACATCAGAATTTAACAAGACATTTCCGGCCATCGATAAGCAGATGGTGGTAAAAGTATACCAAATTCCTTGCAATATACCAAATATATTGCAGAATTATAAATAATAAACTAATAAAATATTCTGAAAACTTTATTTTAGAAGTACAGAGTGGATTTAGAAAAGGATATAGACCCGGCCTTTTGCCTAAAATTAATAATAGAGAAAAGAAGAGAATACAATTTAGAAACACATATTGCATTTATTGACTTTGAAAAAGCATTTGACAAAGTTAAAAGAAACATTATTTAACATATTAAAAGAAAGACAAATGCCAAATAATGTTCTAAAAGCTATCATAAGTATACGAGAATATGAAAATAATCAAATACAAATAAGATTAAATTATGAGCTATCATATACGAGCGAGATAATCCAAGGAGTCCGACAGCGATGTCCCGTTTCAGCAACACTTTTTAATATTCATCTAAATGAAATAATAATAAAATGGAATAAAATTTCCATCAAGGTTTTAAACTTTCTCCTACTGTGAACTTAAACACTCTCCTGTAAGATAAATATTCTGATTGTTATGTATTTATAAAACATTACTTTCATAATAGCCAGCATTATTTCATATAACAACACCTCACATATACAATCCAGTCAAAATATTTATTCCAACCCCATTATTTCATTCGGCCATTCCACTCCTAAGGTGGCACTCATTTCATGGTAAAAGCCAACATACATGTTACCGGAATTGTGTGTGACTTACTGTTCATTCGAACTTGCTAATCAATATGGAGAAAGGATTCAGATCTAACGTAATTAAAAAATAAATAAACAAGGCATGAACGCAGTGTATTAATTGAAGAGCGATGGAATCAAGGAAACTGTTAGTATTGTAAGCTGTTTACGGAGTACAGTAGTTAAAGTGTTCCAAGAATGGAAGAATATTGGGTAGAACAGAGTAATTGGGCCAAATGTAGGCGTCCACGCTTCTTTGATTCTTGTGGTGATCATATGAATAGTTCTTCCGCTTTGTGCAAGCACAGATGAAGAAACGTGAACTAGCTGACCATGAAATTTAACAAAATGAGACAGTTTCCCAAACCAAATTCAACATATTCTACTCTGTATTAGCCTCTGAAGTAGATGCTCAATCAATGTATCCATGCAACGCCTAATCTTTGACAACAACGCATACAGTTTGCATCTGCAAGACGTTACTGGACCAGTGAAAACGGGAAAAGGTGTTTTTCGGATGAACATCGTTTCCTGTTAACTCCTATGCTGTGTTAACGGTAATAAAGAGTTAGGGGAAAACTTGTGAAGAGGAGTTAGGCCGCTGTCAAGAAACGGGTAGGAGGAAGTATTATAATATACAGGGCCACCGAGAGAAATTTTGGGGCCCCTGACAGGTCTGTGGTCCGGGCTTAACAAAAGTTATAAAAAACATTAAACATTTATTTAAAAAAAGTGTACAATAAATTCAAAATCCGATACATTACATACCATACAAAATACAAACATTAAATAAAAAGAGATTTTATTATTTAATGTTATATATTAATATTTTGTTATTTAATTTTATTATTATTAATTAATTAAAAATATAAATTTAATAATTAAAAAATCAAATTAATAAGAATAGTTACTTTTATTTTTTAGCGCACGGCCTATACTATACAGTTGCACACTTTACAAACAATCACAAAACCTTCGTCTATCAAAATACTAACAAGAACGAAGCGTTCTGGCAGGGAACATTACTGTGAATGCAACTACTAGCTAGCGCTAGCGCAGCCAACTGCAACAACCTTGCACGAATGCCTGTTGATTACCCTCTATAACTACATCGATCCGCGCCGAGAGAATCAGTCTTCCAGACCCTCACGGTGAGCTAAAGAGCGTAGCCTTCTGTCTAAAACAAAACACACTCATTCTCGATATGCTATAATCCTTTATCATTGTTGTATTATTACGAGAATTAAAACCATGCATTATAAACACAGTTATGTGATACGTCGGGGTCGACGGTCTGGCCCTTTTCGGCCCGTAATAAAAGTCTCAGATGTCACCCCCTCTCGGCTGCCCTGGTAATCTATGAGAGATGTTTTCCTGGGAATTTCTCGCATTCCTGATACCTGTGCACTGTACTACAAAGAACCTCTCCATTATGGCTGATCAGTTACAACTCTTCATGGCGAGTGTCTCCAAGATGACACACACACAGGTGTGTTCCATCGTGTTCCATTAGGATAATACTCCGTTTCATGACAGCCACTAACAGATCTGACAGTGTTCGTCTGTTTTACTTGATTTGAGTCCCATAAAACATCTCTTGGATTACATGGGTCGAAAGATCAGGTATTTGAATCTTCTATCCTGAACATTCGCAGATCTGAGGGAAGCAATTCTGACAACGTGGTACAGCATACCCATGCAACATCATCCGAGGGTCTTATAGAGTCCATACCGCACTACGTAGCTGAAGTTCTGAAGCAAGATAGTAGCCTACTAACTATTAGGACGGTGGTCATCATACTTAGATTGGGCGATCACTATGAAAATCGACCCAGAGTTTCTATATTCGAGATATGTTTAAACAAACTACAATTTGAAAATAAATCTTGAAAATTACAGTATCTTAAATGGACATCAAGAGCATACTATAAAAGAAAAATAGGCACATAGGCACTCCATATTTCTTACAGACCAAATCAGTTCAGCTTTATTGAAAAGAAGCATTTCTATTCAATAACGCATCGTAGCAAATCAACCAATAAATTATAACTAGAAATCATCCTCACATAAGCTTGGGGTGTGATTAATGTGCGAGGTGGGTAAAATCCGACTTACATAAAATTTGTGTCATGAAAGTTTGTGCAAATGTCGACTAGCTCTTATGCAAGTCGACATTTGTTTGTACATATGCAACATTGTGGTGTAAAATTTGTAAAACAAAATAGTACGAAAATATCTAATATACGAAATGTATTGTAAATGTGTGCAAGAATAAAGTTTCACTGATTCAAAAAAAGAAAAGAAGAAGAAAGAAATTCTGCTGAACTAGATTTCTGATTTAAAAATATTATTTGGGAATTGATAACGCATTTATAACACGGCCTACTCGAGTTTCATCAGCAACCTGAGGAAGGCGCGTGCACTGATTTGCTAACTTAACTCTAAACGTGTTTGACAGGTGCCTTTTGAGTTTTGAAAGCTTCTGACAAACAGAAATGCAAACCTTAATGAATTACTCGCTATACAGCTATTAAAGATGAATTAACTTGTAGTGCAAACAAATAAATGCATTGCAGTTCCCAGTTCCAGACAATCACTGCCATATTGCATATGGCACTTTAAACAATCCTAAAATAATAATTCCATCCTTATAAAAATGTAGCTGTTCTGAGCCTTCTCGAAGTATTTACTGAAAATCAGGGTAAAGTTAGTTGTTGATCATTGTTGTTCTCTTTAAAGTAATCCATTTGCAAATTTATTCACGTAATCTCGTGTTTCTTCTTCTTCTTCTACTGGAAACAGAAAGCAAAACAAACAGTCCTTTGAAATCATGATCAATACTCTGTCTACATTTCTGTCTGGATTTCTGAGGCGTCCTCAGATCTCCATCTTTCGAACTGTACTTTCATCTGATAAAACAAAATGTAAGTCACAAGATGTCAAGTCTGAGTATGCCAGTTGGTTGACTGTTTAGCCTTCAGAAACGAGTTCCCGATTCAAGTATCTCATTCATAAACATCAGTTGACTTATCTGCTCGTGAATCCATAAAAATTACTCGAAATTTTGTATACTTTCCTATACTTTTTCTGCAAACTCTGAAAAAAACTTTGAAATGTTGCTTGTTTTGCATCATTTTAAAAGCAGTTTTACCAATTTAGAACGAAACTTAATGCCAGGTCATTTCACATAATTTTCGAAGATTATGAACAATAATTAACTTCACAGTTCAACCTCGTTTACACGAATATCTGCAAGTTATAATAGCGGAACGAATACTAAGATACACAACGGTGATAGGTTGTGATACTGATTGCTAAGCGCTTCCTTCTGACAAGTTGAGTAAATTTTGGTAGCATCTTGTATGTTTGGATTTTGTTTTGAAAAACTTTAGCGATAGTGAGTAATTACCAACAATAATTACAAATAAAATATACAAAAATATAAAATTAATAAAAACACAATGAAGAATATAATAAATATTTTCTTATAAATAATAAAATACATAATAAAATATCACTAGGCAATAATATTTAACAAATTGGAGTGTTGACAAGTGATAGACAATTTGGAGTTAAATAGTTGGCAGGATATTAATAATAATGTAAATTTAATCGCATAATACGTTCATAGCATCTTGCACTTCGCTTGAGGGTTTACATCAGGAAACACGATGATGATTAAAAAAATATTATTATAGATTTACAACCATTCGTCGGTTTGGAGTCACGTTAAAAAAATGTAATATTGTAACATGTCATGCGAAAAAGAATTAATAAAATAGGTAATAAGTAATCTTAACCAATCAGCGTCAAAAAGCATTTAAAATCATGATATAAAATAAATGCCTTTAAATCAATATAAAAATTATGATATAAAATAAATTGCTTAGTGAGGGCACTTCTCAATTGAATTCTTCGGCCTATTTTGTTTACCATCCTCAGCTGATTTCAAGTCAGTGTAGGATTTACTTAAAAACGAATATCGTTTACTATAAAATGGAAGTTTAATTTGCATTGCTTATATTATTATTATTATTATTATTATTATTATTATTATTATTATGTGAAAACATTTTGTGAAAACAACCTACAGATTAACCAGAATAACATATCGGATAACAAGACCACAGTCAACAAACTACATAACATATAAGTATAATAATCCCCATGAAAAGCCACCCGAAACTTGACATGATACAAATCTACATATCTGACATGATAAACAAACTGCAATTCGATGACAGAAACCTAGGGACCTACAGAGAACTGAAAGAGGGGCTATATGCATATTACAGCGAGACTGAAAATTAGAGGGAAATGACTCTCTCTCTGTCTCTCTCTCCCTCTCTCTCTCTCTCTCTCTCTCTCTCTCTCTCACACACACACACACACACACACACACACACACACACACACACACACACACACACACACACACACACACACACACACAAACCTATTACAAATCCCTCTCAAACACCATTACAAGGACACAAACATACATGTCCAAATCCAACCCTCGCTTTGCAAAGAAGTTTGACTGTGCGCAAGTAGTAGTAGTAGTCCGTGGGCGCGTGTACTCGCCTCTACACGTTAACCAGTAAAAAAAAAGCACATATATATATATATATATATATATCACAGCCGGGCCTAGAGGTATTTTCACCTGAGGCAGGAGGATAAATTTTCACCCCTTTGTATATAGTTTTTTTTTTTATTTCTAATAAGTATTAAATATATATTTCCCATTGGGGGATGGGTATGTGTATTAAGGCTTCAGATGAAAAACCATGATTTGGCTGTGGTGCAAGCCTATGCACCTAATCTGGAGTCAGAATACTCTGCCTTCCTAGAGAAAGTAGATGCTGCTTTTAACAGGGTTTGCAGACATGGAATCAGTCCTGCTAATGGGTGACTTCAATGCACATGTTGAAACAGATGACCAGACATGGAGGGGTGTGGTTGGAACGGCACCCCCGACCTTAACGTGATTGGGTTGAAATTATTGGACTTCTGCTGTACTAACAGCTTGTCCATAATAAATACCTTCTTCCAGCACCGGAAATCCATAAGTATACCTGGTACAGGGATACACTAGAAAAAAGGTCTCTGATTGACTTCTTTATAGTCTCAGCAGACCTATTTTTCTCAGTGTTGGACGTTCGTGTGAGGAGAAGGGCAGAACTGTCAACTGACAACCACCTTGTTGTGTGCACTCTACAGCTTCAGAAACCAGATGCTACCATCAACGCTGGTAGGCCTAAGCAGCTATACCGCTTGAAATGGGAGGCATTGGAAAATGAGGCTGTGAGGAAGAATTTTGCAGATGACATTTCCTCCAGGTTCAAAGAGATTCCCGAGCATACTGCAGATGTTGAGGAGGAGTGGAAGATGTCTAGAACAGCTGTCACTGCCTCTGCACTCTCATGCTGTGGCAGAAAGCGGTTCGGCGTGGCAACGGGCAATGAGAAAAGGACACCTTGATGGAACCAAGAAGTCCAAAAAACTGTCCGGGCAAAAAAGGAGTCCTACCTAACATGGCTTAGGGTCAGGTCACCTGAGATGCGTTTGCGGTATGCTGAGGCACGAAAAGCTGCTGTTGAGTCAGTAAATACAGCAAAAGAGGAAGGCTTAGGAATCCTTTGGAGAAAGATTAGACTCATTCTATGCAAATGCAAACAAAGTATTCTGGCAGACCATCCGCCGCCTTCGAGGGAAGAAATCGTGCACAGCAAGGGCAATTAAGGTCCCTGATGTGCACTTTTAACAACCGAGAAGGATATCCTCCACAGATGGAGGGAATACTTTGAGAGCCTTCTTAACCCGGGTGGCCCAGCAGTTGTGGACATCCAAGAGGTGCAGATCGGAGCAATGACAAATCTCACAGCTGAAGAGGTCCATTTAGCAATAAAATCGGTAAAATTGGGAAAAGCTGCTGGCGATAATGAAAATCGGCCCGAAATGCTAAAAACCTTAAATCGAGACGGTGTTATCTGGCTGCCTCGAGTGTGTCAGGCTGCTTGGATATCTGGGCAAGCACCAAGGCAATGGCAGACAGACATAATAATACCAGTCTTCAAGAAGGGAGACCAGAAGGATTGCAGTAACTGTCGTGGCATCTCTCTGCTCAGCCTGCCTGGGAAAGTGTATGCTAGGTGCTTGAAAAGACGGTGCAGGAGCATAGTTGAGTCAAAGTTCCAAGAAGAACAATGTAGCTTTCGTCCTGGTAGAAGCACAACTGACCAAATGTTCACTTTAAAGCAAGTCTGAGAAATTTTGGGAATATGCCAAGAATGTCTACACATGTTTTGTGGACTTGGAGAAGGCATATGACCGGGTTCCTTGGGATAAGCTTTGGCAAGTAGTACAGGAGTATGGAGTGGATAGCCAACTACTAGCTGCCATCAAATCCCTGTATAAATGCCCAGAGTTTTGTGTCAAATCCCTGTATGAATGCCCAGAGGTAAACAGCACAAAGTCTGAACCTTTCACAGTCTCCATTGACCTCCGCCAAGGGTGTGTTCTGTCACCCCTCCTTTTCATAATATTTATGGACTGGATTGATAGGCACAGCCGAGGCAGTGAGTGTCTCAGGATTGGAAGATGTAGCATTGGACGTCTGCTTTTTGCAGACCTAGTTGTGCTTAGCACTTCCACAGATGACCTCCAGCGGACCCTGGATAGGTTTGTAGCTGTTTGTGCAGATGCCGGAATGAAGATCAGTGTGGCCAAAACTGAAACATTTGTGGTCTCAAGACAACCATCCCAGTGCACTCTGCATGTAAGTGGAGTCCCAATGAGACAGGTGGAGAAGTTTAAATACCTTGGGTCCATATTCACGAATGATGGAAAGTGGGACGCACTGCTAGATACTCGAATTGGCTTAGCAAGCTCAATATTGCGGGAGCTTGGCCGTTTGGTAGTATTGAAGCAGGAGTTAAGCCAGAAGGCAAAGCTGGCTGTCTTCAATACAGTCTATGTCCCCATCCTCACCTATGGTCATGAGAGCTGGGTAATGACCGAAAGAATGCGGACACGAATCCAAGCGGCTGAAATGCGACCCGCAACCCTTCGAAGGGTTGCGGGGGTGACAAAACTCGACAGAGTCAGAAGCTCTGCAATTCGGGAAACCCTCAATACTCAACCACTGCTTCTCCGTGTTGAGAGATCACAGTTACGTTGGTACGGGCACCTGGTCAGAATGCCACGGGAAAGACTCCCTCGGCAGGCCCTCTTTTCAAAGCCAGAGGTGGGAGGCCACGTGGAAGGCCAAGGACTCGCTGGATAGATTATATCCAAAACCTTGGGTGGACACGTTTGGGAATCCCACCAGAACACCTGAGCTTGGTGGCAGAGGATCATAAGCATTGGAAGTTCCTCTTGCAGCTGTTGCCCCCACAACCCAATTAGGAAAGGTGGGCCTTGAGATGTATGTATGTTGGTATTAAATAAAAATAAATAAATAAATGATTTTGGGAACAAAATAAAGTTTAAATAAACAGTAATAGTACAATAGTAGTAGGAACATAAAATTACACATATTAAAATGAAATCACACCAACCTTAACAAAAGAAAAACAAAATAAGTATTACACATGAGATGAATTAGAATATTACAAAATTTTCAGTAATTTAATTTAATAATAGAGACAAAATAATATTAATACTAATATTAATAATACTTATATAAATAAACGCCCAATATAAAATATTTTTTAAAGTTTTACTTTTATTGCTTTTAATGAAGCCAATTCATCAATTATTTTATCAAAATTGATTTGTTTTGTAAATTTCCTGTTCGACTGATAAAATTGCCATATTTGACAATTTTTCCTGAGCAAGTGATATCTCAAATATGCTTTGATAATTTTTAATTTACTGAAGCCTCTTTCACCAGAAGCTTCAGTAACAGGTAGTGTTGGGACTATTCTCAATGCAACTTCTAAATTTGAATAAAACTGAACTAAACTATATTCATGAATCGTTTTTAAAAGATCTAAACTTGTAGTTGCTTTAAGGTCTGGAACTAACGTCATTGCCTGATTTTTGAAACTGATTATTTCTGATAATAATTCTACAGAATTTATATCGTTTGGATATTTAAGGGAGAAATCAGAAGCTGCTTTTTTTAAATTTTCTATATCCATCGACTTCAATTTTTCACCTGTTAAAAATTCGAAGTCAGACGAAATTCCATATAGTTTTTCGTATCTCCATCTAAGTTGTGTTATTAAAATATCTATTACTCCTTTCATTTCTACTGTACGTAAATATTTATCATTATAAGGAACTGATTACTGATATTGATCATCTAATTTAATTTTTTTTTCCTCCCAGAAACTCGGGTTTTTCAACCCGCATACAGACAAATCGGTCCTTCAGAACACACGCAATTTACAGACAAAAAATACTAGTGTGGTGGTGGAGGTGGGCGGTAGATGGCGTTAATTGAGATAATTCGTAGTAGAGGTTCGGTGTAGTGGTTAAGACAGTTGTAGGTGTCCTCCCGCGATGAGTCTTCGGACTCCTTGGAGGTGTTAGGAATAATAATAATAATAATAATAATTTGGCTTCGTTTGTTTTCAAAATCTGTAGACAATTCCACTTCTGAAGCCAAATTTTCACTCTTAGAAAAAATATTTTCCCATATGGTGTCTCTCTCATTTGCTGCAAGGCATTAGATAATCCTTCTATTAAACGTGAAGCTTTAATTATAATTATCGTTTTTGATTGCAAAGCTTTGTTTATTTTATCAACTTTTTGCAATATTAAATTCCATGTAGATAAACGTACTTAAGAATTTAAAATTTATTTGTTTCAATATGCTTTAAATTTCAGTGTATTGCATTGATTGCTCATTTTTCAAAGCAATTAATACCTTATACATTTGGGGTATTTGTTGGTGCAATTCCTTGATGGCATTTGCTCTTGAGGCCCATCGTGTGTCTGTATGACCTTTTAAAGTTGTTTTTAATACAGATGTTAATTTATCCCATCTAATAGTCAAATTCACAAAAAATATAAAGTCTCTGAACCATTCCGAAAAATGTGCTCATGTTAGCATTTGAAGCAGTATTTTTACAAACCAAATTAAGGCTGTGAGCCGCACAAGGAATATACATAGCTTGTTCAGTTTTTTGAGAAATTATGGCTTGTACTCCATTATAAACACCCGCCATGTTCGTCCCATTGTCATATCCTTGACCATGTCCCAAAATAAAAAAAAAAGATTCTTTATTTTGGGACATTTACGAACATTTTACGAAAACTGTTTACATATTTGGTGACAAAAGAATACACAGAATGATTATGGAGGCATGGTGTCATTTTCAGACTGACACAATATCAAATTTATGGATCTGTGCTTACAATCTGATTTAAAAACTGTTTTGCGTGACCAGATATTTTGATGTAATGTAACCAAGAAACAGTGAGTAACAAAAGTTTTATTTATTGAACTCTTTGAAAAATATTAAGAGTCTAAACTAAATATTGTGAAATATTTTTAGGTAATGACATGTTTCGAATTTTTCTCAGTGAATATACATGTAAATAGTATTTCAGCAAAATAAAATATGCATTTGTAAACTTAAATGAACAAAGATATGTACTTTTGTTGTTGTGTTTTCCACAGTATTTTTTACTCAGTTATTCTGATTAGAATTTGATATTTAAATCTATAGCGTTATACCTTAATGCATTTTTTTAATTATTGTAAAAAACCACTACTGTGAAATTAATGCCAGGGGGAAAAAGTGTTGAAAACTGATATCCATGTAATTGGTTATTTTAGAAATTGTCTAATGCTACCTATTGACATTGTTTGAGTTATCTGAAAACAAATCGTTCTCATAAGCGAAAAATACGAACTGTTAGAATTTGGTTGTTTTACAGAGAGACAGCAGATAATTAACCCAAAAACGTGACTTAAACTCTTAAAGTTTCGTATAGAAAAAATATTTGTACTCTCCAGACAACATATATACAAATTTTACCTTTCCCCACACAAAACAAGATAAAAACACACCAACGGTATATCCAACAGCATGCAAAAACATGTCGTTGAGTCAGCTGCGCAAAAGGTTCATTTTTGAAGGAACAGTCAGGGTAAGGCATAGTAAGGGTAAACAGTACTATAAGAAAAAACCATAGAGTCGAGTGACTTTTGACTTAAGGTAATCGTTCATTCACTGCAGCTGCTATTTTGTGTTGTGGTGTTTTGTGTTTGGTAATGTAAAAATAATGAGTGAGCCACAAAATTCTTTAAAAGTTTCTTTGTAAAAAGTTCTAATTGTTCAAAATTTTGTAACAGAAAGTTAACATAAAATAAAATGTAAGATCAGAGCTAATAATCAGTGAAATAATAATAATAATTATAATAAATAACTATTTATTTGTGGTGCCAAATGAAGAATGTAAGAAGAATGAAGGAAAACGAATATGCAAAATCTACAGTTGGTGAAAAATACGAATTTTTGGTTATCATTGCTATAACTGATGTACGATTTCTTTTGAATAAGACTTCAAATTTATTTACTAAAGAAATGTGTTTTTCTGATGGAATTATTGTAAGACATGCATTGACAAAATCACCTTGTAGTTGGAAAGAATTACCTGAAAGAGTCAAAAAACAGAATTCTTGGTTAATAAAATATAACCATCAGCTGAAGTGGGTTATTGGTTCACTATCTCTGGACAAACTAAGAAATTGGATGATAGAATCAACATGCAAATATCAAATATTACTCGCCAAAGGAAGAGAAAAATCAAAAACATTAACGAGGTTAATAGGGAGGCCTGTTTTTGATTTAAAAGAAAGTGGATGCACAAAACCTGAAAAAATAATGTGTACTTTTAAATGCTTTTGGAAATATAACCAAGAACAGGCCTCCCATTTGAATGAAATATTGTAGATAATATTTCATTCAAATAAAATGTGTAAATTTAAATGAACAAATTGGGTTTCGTTGATGTGTTATACAAATTTAAGTAAGAATATAACATTTTTTTCCCTTGTGAAATTTCATGCCACAAACTAACCAGAGACTCTTTTTTTTGAAAATCCACTGAGTGAAACTGTGTCAACTGTTGGAAACAAAAGGAAATGGGTATTAAATTATATTAATAGGCAGAATTTTAGTGGATAATATTTCACCTGAAAAGTAAAAAAATAAATAAAAAGGTATTGTAGCATGCAGATAGCAAGTGAATCAACATGCATATATCAAAAACTACTCGCCATTGGAAGAGAAAAATCAAAAAACAATAACGAACTTAATAGCCAGACCTGTTCTTCATTTAAATGATACCAAATGATGAAAACAATATGTGCATGAATTTCAAAACTTTGAAAAAGCTGATGAATTTCTTGTTTGCTGTGATCATAGATATTTATTTGAGGGTAAAATTTTTTTTTTCTTTCTTTCTCAGCTAATTTTTATTTGAAATAAGAATAAATAATTATTTATTTGCATTCGAAAGGATATCTACTATAATAATTGTGTTAATGTATATATATATTAACGTTCCTTAGCCACCCAAAACCTTCTCATCATCAACTCAAATACCCTGGTGTATATAAAATATTATGTGACTGCGATATTCCTTATTTCGGGCAGACAGACAAATCTGTCGAAATGCGTATGGAAGAACACATGAGAGACATTACTTACAAGAGACAGCGAGCGAGTGCATTATCAAGTCATATCCTTTTCTCGGCTAATCCTAATGATGATAACCAAAGTCACAAAGTCTGCTGGGAAAATCTACTAACATCTTCCGTTGCAGTGACGAAATAGAGAGAAAAATTGTGGAATCTAGAGAAATCATCTTCAATCCTGTTCATCTAAATAACAACTTAAGCTACAACCTCCCAGATAGTCATTCAGCTGTAATCATGTACTGGCGTTCACGTGATGCAGCAAACACGCACTCTCCCAACAATGCAACAAACGAAAGAACAGCTTCAAATACAACTACAACGTTTTCATGCTAATTATGTATAAAGACTGTCTGTGTTGTTCATAGTCTTTTAACCCTCAATGTTTAATGTTTTTTCCTTTATAATGTCACCTGAAGAAAGCTGTTACAGGCCGGAACTAGTAGTGTGTTTATATTAAAACCTTTTTACTTAAATCTTGGTTCTAGTCATTTAATTCTTCATAAAACTATATACTGTATATATATATATATAGTTTTATGAAGAATTAAATATATATATATATATATATATATATTTATTTATATATTTATAAATATATATATATATATAAACCATAGTTCAACTTGTTTTGAAACGTCACATGGAGAAAAATCACGTGAATTACACGTAGGCACCAGTGGGAATTCATACACTATGAATATCAGCACGAATGTGAAATCAGAAGAATAAGAAAAAAATACTGTCTTTTTCACTTTATTTAATTTCTGTATGTTAGATTCAGTAAATACAATTTGTTAATAATATTACAGTCAAATAAAAGGTAACATATAAATTAACAAAGTATATATATTACAGAGCTGATATTCATTTGAAATAAGTTCCAGTTTCCTAGCTACACAAAATGTGTAAATAAACAAACAAGCTATCTACTTGAAAACAATAAGTGTATAAAATCCTTAATCAGGAATGAATAATTTTAGGATATGTGTCATCACAATCATGTGAATGATCATCATTTAGTCATATGTAAGTATTTGAGAAACATTTTCAACTGTGGGAAAATGATACCTTTTGAACAATACCGCAACTCATATATTACAGGATGTGATTAATACAAACAGTTCCATATTGTGATAGAGGTCGAAAACTAAGACGGAAATTAATGAGTCATCTCCAAGAAAACGATCGCAACCAAAACGGGTGAAAATCTAAACGATGTAGTCAACTATATTTTCTAGTTATTTACAGAAATATTCTTCTGTGTGAGCGTTTACCGATCGCTGGTGGATAGATTAGTCAGCAAAAGACAGTTTGAGTTTACACTCACCACCATGGGAATAAAAACATAGTATGACCCAATGCGAAGGAATTAACGGTGTACCAAACGGTCAGAAAATCGAAGGGAACAAAAGTCAAATAGCTTTTCAGGTTATTACAGAAATTTCGTTCTTTCAAGCTTGTGTTTTTGTGTATGTTCTGCTGTGGATAAAAATTCAACTATTTTGGAATATCTAAAAATCAAAAAAAAATCAGCTAACGCCTTTTTATTCCCGTATACGGGGAGTAGGCGAGGCCATTTAGCCCTATCTAACTTTTGGAGACTGAGTGGGCAGTTCAATCTCCACTGGTACCAATCAGAGATAGATGGCCCAAGGCTATCACTAATTAACCGGTACTCAGTGAAGAGAGACGGCTCAAATGTGCCGCCATCTCGTGGTCCCTAACCCTAACACAATATATTTAATGTCTGAAATAATGTGGGTTCTATGGTCGATTTTCTTGAGTTTACAGGACGAAAAACCCGAGTTTCCGGGAGGAAAAACCTGCTTGCCCGTGCCAGAGATCGACTAACTCGGGAACGGTCGAAAAAAGGCTTAGAAAAATTTCCTCTAGTCACCGACTAGACTCGAAACCAAGTCTTCCTTCGTGTGGCCAAGCGCCGTGGTTGGCAAACGCCACATCCACTAGTTGCATTAAAAAGAGTCATTCTGAAAAGACTGTAAGTAAATTTAAATTATCATTAGAATTTCTAGATTAAATACAAAAAAGTTATTGTAAGCTTTTAAGTCTCCGTTTATTTTTAATTTATTTTTTTAAATGCCATTTGGTTTTTTCTCTTCATGTAAACTAAAAAAAACACCATTACCCTAACATTAGTAAACAAGATAACGTTAATTCGAAAAGAGGTTGTCATTTGCCAATAATCTTTTAGTGATATCACCTCCAACTGATTGTGATAACTTCGGAGCAAAAAAAAGTGCATGTTTGAGGGATACCAGCATATAATTAAATTATTCAGAAAAGCCTAAACACTGTCGCCATCACGAATCTACTCTAAGAATTCCCACCCTTTAACAGGAAAGAAATACCCCAAAATTTATTGAAAAATTAGTACAGCCATCTATAGACAACTAAAGACAAAACATGATGACAATGACGGATGTGTGTCACCCTGGGAAAATTCCAAGATATCTTATCTCAAAAACATCGCCCATAATTCCATAGGCAAACCAAAACACCATGTGATATCACAGAGAGACATATGTTCCCCAGAAATTTCGAAACACAAAACGTCACGATTCCTTATCTCTAACCACACCCACAATTTATTAAGTGAACCAAACAAACCATGTGATGTCCCTGATAGATGAGGGCCCCATCGAAATTCCAAACATTTCCAAACTTTATCTATCACATTCCATCACCCATAATACCATATGCAAGCCATTTACTTATCTACAACTCATAACAACACATATCCAGGACACTGACATCGCTTCCCCTTTCACCCTACCAATATTTGGTTCGTAGTATCCCATCAATCACGACACCAATGCTTATCCCCTAATATCTTCCTTTTCCATTCAAAACAATAACGTCACTTATTTACAACTAACAATTACGTCACTTATTTACAACTAACAAATTACATCACTTATATTCATCTGATAACAACGCATGCATGTCACGATTCCTTTTCTTATCTTGATCTTGATCTGGTCAGAAGTGCACCACCAATCATGACACGAATCCTTATCTCTACCATCTCCCATAATTCCATACGTGAACCAAAACACAAGAACTGAAGCCATTGACACATATGCCCACAGGAAAATTCCAAACATTCCAAACTCATGACGTCACAACACAATGACGTCATCAAATGAACAACCAATCACGTCACGATTCCTTATCTTATCTTGATCTTGATATGGTCAGAAGTGACACCCATACTACTGTTAGCGAGTTGTTAGACTCACATGAAGGAGCTTACAATCGACGAGCTCATAGAGATGCGTGAGCAAAGCACTACCGAAGAGACTGAAACCTCAGATCCAGCTCTACCAGAAAAGCACATGACAATTGCAAAATTAACAGACGGTCTCAGTTTAATCAAGGCAAGGAATAAAAAAAATCATTGGCTTGCTATGAAGAAATTTTCTGTGACAAGAAAAAGACATGATGCCATCAGACGAATCTATTAGATTTTATGAAACCATCGACCTCGAAATAACTTTTTTATGTATGAAAAACTAAATTATGATTATATTTCTTAAAACATATAGGTGTTTTTGTAAACCTTTGTTCCCAATTAACTAATATTTTGTATTTTTGTATATATAAATTACATGCAAAATTATACCACGAGTTACGCGAATTCGACTTGCGCTTTTTGTTGGCCTCACCTACCGCATAACTTCGGGGTTTTACTGTACATTGTCAGTATTATTATTTATGTATTTAGATACTATATTTACTTAAAAATAATTTTAATTATTGAATATTTGTAGTGAATAAAAATGTAGTAGTAATACTTCAATTGTCTATTTGCAAATGTTCTGTATTATTATTATTAGTAGTAGTAGTAGTAGTAGCTGAGACTTCCAAGGAATGAAGAACTCATTGAAAGAGGCTATAGATTATTCAAACCTGCTGTCATATCTTCTCTTAAATTTATTCACACTCAATCAATCCCATAAAGACAAACTATTCCACTCACTTACTGCTATGTGAGAGAAAAAAAACGAGCTTTTACCCCTTTCTTGACTGCGAAGAAACCTAACCTCGATGGATCCCCTTGTGTTTTCTCCCCACCTTCCATATTACGAAAACTTTCATCAGACGATATCTTATAACATCCATTCAGAAGTTTAAAGACCTCCACCATATTACCCCTCTCACCCCTCTTTCTCCTGTTAACCAACATACTCGCAATTTCTCCTCATAATTGAAATCCCATAATCCGGATATGATGTTTGTAACTCTTCTTTGCACCCTTTCCACAGTTTTCTTTATTCCCTTGGAATCCATCAATAATTTGGGCGCAGTATTATCAAGGCCTTATAAAGAGGCAAAATGGCTTTCTAATCCATACTTGCCAAGGTATGCTTCAACATCGCAATTATCCTCTGAGTTGCATTTGCAACTTTCGCTATGTGACCTTTGAACTTCAAATTCATACCATTATGCCAAGATTCATAGCCACAATCAGTATCTTGTAGCATAATATGCTAATTTATTTATTTATTTAGCATATGATGTACAGGTTTCAAGATATTACATACATATTGCATAAAAACAGCATAAAAGTAATTGTAACAATCACATTGAAAGGGGTTCCATAGAGTAAAATGATTAAAAATTAAAAAAAGAACAGAGTTAATCCTTAAATTCCGGATCCACTTCAAGGAGTCTGATGTCAGTTTAAAAAAGTCCTCTTTGGTGCCTGTGAATGAATAGATAGGGCACTCAAGCACAATGTGATTGATAGTCTGAATCCCACTTCCGCATTCGCAGTTTGGAGTGTTGGACCAGTTCCATTTGTGCAAGAGATGTTTACATCTCCCATGTCCTTTTCTAATTCAATTTAAAGTAGTCCATACATGTCTGGGGAGATCGAAGCCCTCCAAACGAGATGTTAGATTTAGAATGAGCATTTGAAGATTGGAGGTATGTTGGAACCAATACTCTCTCTCCATGATTAGCATAAGTCGAAGTTCTGATCGATCATTTGTATAGCACTCATCCAGGCGTGCTATACAAATAGGGCGCCTGGATTTTAGGCTTTGTGGGGTATGGAAGGAAATGTCTTGATGGATAGGCAAAGAATTGTTTCCAGTTATTTTTTCCCCATAATTTGCTTAAGGCTTGTGTCCTGCAGAGCGAGGGAGAGGCCATATTGCTGAGGGTTGGGAGCAAGTAGCTGGGAGTAGATCTTAAAGCACCAGAGATTATCCTCATAGTTTGATTCAGCTGGACATCGACTACAGAAGCATGTGCACTGTTCAGCCGTACGGGAGCACAATACTCTGCTGTAGAAAATAACCAAAGACAGTGCGGTAGTGCGCAGTGGGTTGGCATGAGCACAACAAGAGGTACCAGCAACTTTATGCATTATATTATTATGGGTTTTTAATTTTCCAGCGATATTTCCTCGATCATATTTAAATGTCAAACTGCTGTCTTGGAAAACTCCTAAGTATTTTGGAGTTATTATAGTATATTTCACCAGGTTATTTCTGAAGTAAACTTTTGAGATATAGTTAGTCTGGATATTACATAAATGAAAGAATGCAACTTCAGTTTTGTTCAGGTTGGGTTGTAATCGCCATTGATAAAATATTTATCAAGCACAACCAGATCTTCATTTAAGACATTTTCAGCATTTTGGAATGTAGAATGTTTAGTTGCAATAGCAATATCGTTAGCATACACGAATTTCCTTGATGTTGTCACTGGAATATCACTAATATATAAGTTAAAAAGCAATGGAGCAATAAGTGACCTTTAAGGTAGGCCATTTTTAATCTTAAAAAATTTACTTTTGGATTCATTAAGAGATACTTGTATCCATCTGTCTGCAAGTATTTGATTAGTACTTAGCTAGTTTTGGGGTGGGATAGTTTCAAAGAATTTTAAGATGAGACCCTCTCTCTCCACACTGTGCATAGGCAGCAGACAGGGTCACGATTATCGCTATTGTTTTCAATTGTTTTTCAAAGTCATTCTCTATGAAGGTTGTCAAGGCCAGTACTTGAACGCAACAGCTTCTGTCAGGTTCGAAGCCAGCTTGTTCCTAGGGAGTTCTATTATGTATACGTACTTGGAGAAATTCTGTTATATATCATTCATTCGAGAACTTTCAGACAGATGCCTAGCAAGACGATAGGTCGGTAACTGGGAGCATTTGTGGGATCTTTTCCAGGTTTTAAGACGGCAATGATTTTTAGATCTTTTAAAAATTGATGGGAGCATGTCAGAGTCCAAAATATTATTATACATAGCGGTAAGCCATTTAATAGTTTTTGGGCTGCAGTTCTTGATGAATTCAGGATAGACGTTATCAAGTCCAGGAGCCTTCCCCGATGGGTAAGTTTCTGGGAAGAAAAAGCTCGAGATAATGATGATGGTGGGAGATCTGTTTTAAGATTTTTTACTTTTTGTTTCACCTCTCTCTCTCTCTCTCTCTCTCTCTCTCTCTCTCTCGTGGCTGCTTTATCTTCGGGATATTTAGTCATTAAAACTATATGTTTTGCAATGTATTTTGGATCTATGGCGAGCAGTTTACCAGAGGTCCCTATTAGGATTAAGTTTCCTGATCAGGAACCAAGCTTTTTGCCTGGAATGAGCAAAATTAAAATTATGCATGGCCTTAATCCATTTGTCTTTCCTAACGTTATCGAGAGACTTCAGTAGCTCAGTGTCTACTGTAGGGTGGTTATTAGTGGAGAATTCTTTGTATAATCTTTCCCTGTCACTATTCCAGCCTGGGATATAATCTTTCCTAAAACCTCTTGGAATGGTTCGCTTGGCAACCCCAGTAATAATGCCAACAAGTCTATTGTAGTTGTTTACAGTAGACTTTATAAATCTTGTAACATTATTAACCTGTTTCTTAAAAGATTCCTAATCAGCTTTGAGAAAATTCCACCCAAGTTTTAATATTGTTCTTACGATTGGAAAATTGTCTAATAGTTTCCTAAAGATAGGGCTATAGCCGCCATTATTGTACAAGTACAAAAACACAAATCAGGGTTGTATCCTTTTTCCCATCTAGAAGGAAGAGTAAAAGCTCAGTTTATCTTTGGCATCAAAGGTCAGATAGAGATTCTGACTTTCCATCCAGTTCACTAGTAAAGTGCCGTTTAGGTCATGCTCTGTATAGCTCCAGAGGGAGTGATGACTATTAAAATCTCCCAGAGTGTATACTTGGATGGTTGCTGGGACAGCACTTGATCAGGCCATTTAACTAAGGGAGGTTTTTATGCATTGGTTATAGTATAACCAGATATTATAATGTATACACTTTACATGTCCTCGCTAATACTTGGTTCACAGATTTCATAATTTGGAATGTCGCTTTTTTGTATATGTTGTCACACCATATTTGGAGTGGTTTATACACCTAATCATATTATATCCATGTATTTTCCCTCTCGTTAGTAGGTCTTGATGACCCTTAGTATGAGTTTCCTCTATTACAACTACATCTATTTGTTGGTAATTCAGGATCTTAGTAAGAATATCGCATTTAGCCATGCTTATACCTTCTATATTTAGTTGACATATTTTTAAGCGTGAGCCCATATTCTTGGTTTTCAGGTCTTCTGTAGGGTGGATATCGGTTATTTGAGAATCTTTGTCCGTGTATCCTGCAAGGAGAGTATGGAGCCATCTGTCGCTGTAGACTGTTTAGCATTACTCAGGGTGCACCACGTGGAAGCAGTGTACGTTACACCCAATATGCTGTTAAAAATCTCATCCCACCAAAAAGCATAACTTTACATTTACTAACATTGAACTGTATAGCCATTTTCGTTTGCCAAAATTTACAGTCTATTCAAATCATTTTGTAAATGCTGGATATTAGTAGCATCTCTGATTGCCCTGCCTATCTTCGCATCATCGGCAAGCAATTGCACATCTCCTATTAGACCCTTCCTAATATCATCAATGTATTGATTGGACAACAATAGCCTAAGGACTGAACCTTGAGGTACATGACTGGTCACCTTAAATCTGGCAGATTCACACCAACCATATGCCACTTTTTCATGTCTGTCTGTCGTCAACCATCCCCTGATCCAAGTCAAGAGTTCATATTCCAATCCCGTATTCTCCTATTTATGCAACAGCCTTTCATGTTGTATGCTATCAAATTCCTTAGCAAAATCCAACATCATCAGAGTGTATCCATTTTCTTTATACAACGGCCATAACATTGTTGTAAAATACGAGCAAATTGCTAAAATATGACCTTCCTTTAGTAAATGCATGCTGCTCCTTCTAATTGCAGTGTATAGTTTGTTTATCTGCCCATTTCTGAATGCGAGTTCTTACCAATTTCTCTAAACTCTTCACTGTCACACCAGAGATATTGATAGTTCGGTAGTTAGACACACATCAGTTTTTGCACCACTCTTGCTTGTACAATGGAACTATCATACATTCCTTCCATTCCTGAGTTGAGACTCATATTAAACAAATATGTGAAAGGCTAGCCAATCTTCACATATTAAACAAATATGTGAAAGGCTGAACATTCCTTTAGCAAAGAGGCTGATATTCTATCTGTCCCTGTAGACAAATTCTTATCAAGGTTATGCAACAGCTTCAATCTCATTGTCATGAATCTCTACCTCTTCATCCAATGTAACAGTAGCAATGTGCATCATGTTACATACACCTGGTTGATATATCCTGACACTACAGTACCATGTGCATTCATTAAAGTTATTCCATCACGTTCATTCTTTCTTTTGCTTGCAGCATAACGATAAAATTCTTTTGGACTGCCTTTATCATGTATAGCCAATTTCTTTTCATACTTCGATTTAGCTTTCCACACAATATTCGTTGCTTTTCTGGCCTGCGGTTTATATATTTCGTAACTCCACTCACTCTTATGCTCGCAATATTCTTTCTTCATCGTCTTCTTCTTGTGGATCTCTTGTTTAATAACTTTGCACATCCATTTCATTCCCAACCTATTTATTCTTCGAAGATATATAAATAAAGAAATAAATATTATTTATTTATTTCAATATACGAGGGTGTACTGAAAGGTTGTGATAATCACCATGAAGGGATTCAGGTGCGTGGCATGTCTTCTTACATATTCTAGAAGAAAATGAACAAATTACTACAATTTTGATAAAACATGAGAACTTAAAAGGTTTTAAGGTATCTTCTTTCTTGTGGTTATATCAGTTGCTTTAATATCATTTTTGTTCTAGGTGCTTATCAGAACTTCTTTTCAACCCTCCTCGTATTCAATGTTCATAGGAACAGTCAACATTAATATACACTATTTTCCAATAATTGTCCAGACACCCCTGTTATTTGAAGTTATGGAACATTCCAGGTTTGTTAATAACATATAAACTGGTGTACAGATAGCAGGAAGCAGTATTGCATCGTAGCAGTTGAATTCAGTTGGTATGACAATACGACGTGAGCTTAGTGACTTAGAGAGGTGTCACCGTGGGCTGTCACATTTGTGGCATTGTCCACAAGTACAAATGTCGCTCAATTGAGCATTGAAAATCAACCGTTGGCGATGTGATCAACAAATAGAGACGTTCTGGCATCACCAGTGCAGGAAAATCCCAAGGCGACCGCCGAAAATTACTGATAGGAAAGGGTTAAAATGGGTGGCACGCAAAAACTAGCTACAATCGACACAGACCATCCGCAGTGAGTTCCAGAGCATCAATAACACCATGGTAAGAACTGATACTCTACGAAACAACTCCATTTAGTGGGTTTCCACGGAGGAGCGGCACATAAGCTGAACATCACAACAAACAAGGCGGCTCGTCTGGCCTGGTGCAATGAGCATGTGAACTGGATAATTGACCAGTGGAAAACAGTACTTTGGAGCGATGAATAAAGGTTCACCTGTTTCCAGTCTGATTGCTGAGTGTGGGTGTGGAGGCAGCCTGGTGAACGATTGTTACCACAGTGTGTTGTACTCACGGTAAAGTTTGGTGTGGAGGAGTAATGGTGTCTGGTGCATTCAGGCCGGTTTGGAATGGGACCACTGATCATTTTCATTGGGTCCATGAAAGCAGCTCAGTATATTGATATTCTGGATAATCAGGTGCTGCCTATACTATGGAGTTTTAAGCGAACTGATCCGTGTTACTATGAAGACTACAATGCCCCATGCCACAAAGCAGCAGCTGTTATGGAATGGAATGTAGAAATGGGTGTAAAACGACTGCACTGGCCTGCGCAGGGATACAAAGTCTTGACCTCAACCTCCATCAAACACCTATGGGACAAATTGAGCGATGAGGCGTAGCGCAGCAAGTCCCTGGTTTTGTCGCTGAACTCGGTACTGCTTTCATGGACGAATGGAGACGTATTCCACCTGATGGCTGTCGCACATTGATAGAAAGCCTCCCTGAAAGGGTGCAGTAGGTGATCAAAGCTAAAGATGGACATACCCGACATTACGGTTCGCTTACTGGTATCAATTGTAAATTGCTAAAGTGGCCTTACAATTATTGGTAGATAGTGTATTATTGAGTTATTATATGTGTTCTGACTATTTTTAAAAGAGGGCGCTACATGTCCTCTCGCGCCAAATTTACCTCATTGGGAAGTGTTTTGGATAGATTTTAGAGTTTGTTTCTTATTTTTTGGTAAATATGTCGAAAAATGGAAAAAAGAATACTCTTTTCGCATATTTTTCGAAAACACCAGAATCTGGGAATGGTCGAACTCCGCTGCGTGAGGAAAATAAAAAAACCAAACAGAAGACTAAAACAGCATCTAATTTAAAGAGAAAATTAAGTAATGCGAGTGAAGTTGACAGCACTCCTAAACGCAATGCTCCTGAAGCAAAATATCAAGGCAAGTTTTTTTTTTGTTGTTGTTGTTGATAGTAATAATAATAACGAATTTTTTTATTTCAGGAAGATAAAACTTAGCCCTTGCTTTGTTTATCATTATATTTTACAGAATGACACATGAGATTAGTTACACAAATTTAAGTGGGTGGTTATGCAAAATAAGCTTGTTTGAAGCGTGGCGATCTGATGGGTAGCAAAAGTTGATGTATGGAGGAACCTCAATCTAATAAGATTGAGGGTGAATAATAGTTTATCACGGGGTTCTCTTAGGCTACTAGTGGAGTTGTGAGGTGGAAGAGACTCTCTCTTGATGAGTTTTAACCTGTGTAATAATAATATTACCACTGGGACACATTGCTTTTAAGTTCATTATGTCTCATATACAGATATTTCCATGGGTGCTGTTAAACAGAACTAGCATTATTGTGCCCTCAGTTTCTTCTAAACAACACACGATAGAGCTGCCCAATAACCTTTTACAGTGCTAATTCACCATATTTGCTGTTCTTCCTAATCTTTCATTCCTTCTTCTTTGATTCTATGAAACGATTTTTTCTAATGAAGTATTCCCCAAACACCGTAGTCTCCACTTCTTCAAAAAGAATAGCAAATTATTTTGCTCTTTACTATTGACATTTACTTGAGTCTTGTGGCCTCTTTGTGTGGGAGTGATATATAAAAAAATATACTGGTGTGTTATAAACATTTACAATACAACTTTCTACATCTGTCTCTGATCTACATTATAAGGTGATATGCTTCTGTATTTGTATGCAAGGTCTAGGACATATTATTATAAAGAAACTGGGTATTTTAGCATTTTGTTTTGTAAGCACATCTCTGTATATAGATGTCATAATATGATGAAACAAGCCCAGAGTCATTGCATCATTTCATTCATGTGCATTCTTTGATGAACAAACATGAGCATTTTCCTTTTTGAGTCTGATGTCAAGAATTAATGAACAACACGTACGCGTCAAGTTTTCCATTGAAATTGCAAAAAAAGCCATAGAAATTTATCAGATGCTTAAAATAATCTTAAAACAGCTTTCCAGGGTAAGCCCCTAAACTGCTGAGGTATTCAAGGGGACGGAAAGGTTTAAAGATGATTAAACTTTGATTGAAGATGACCTTTTCTCTTGGTATCAGTAGAAAGATCTCTTTTAACTTGTAAATGTCTCTGGCTGAAATCCGCATCACAGTCATATCCACCTTATTTACCAGATTTGGCTTCCAGTGACTTCTTTTTATTCTTTAAGCTAAAATATATATTTAGAGGGTTTCAAGATTTAAATGAAATCACGCAATGCGACAGCACAACTGAAAGCTATTCCTTTTAGTACATTTCCAGAAATGCTTCTAATAGTGGGAAAAATACTGGGAATGTATTGAAGCAGCAGGAGAATATTTTGAAGGAGGATATGTTTCTATAACTCATAAGCTTTTATATATATTTTAAATAAATTATGTCTCTAAATTTTTTTGAACAGACCTCATATAGGAAATATATGATTTCACATTAATTAACCTTGATATCTTCTTGGGTCTAACTCTCACTGATGACACTTCAATAAAGATTGAAATCAGTCTGGATTTTATGAACATCTGAAAAGAAGTTCATCAGCCTCTATATACAAGTAGCCCAGTTATTAAGATACTTACTCACATTATTTGCTTACACTTGAATACAGGATTAAGCAAGAATATAATTCTCGTTTAATCTTGTTTAAGCCGGCCTGGTTGGCAGAGTAGTTAGTGTATCTGCTCAGCAACTAAAAGGCTGCGGGTTCAAATCCCGCTGTGGGCATTGATGTTTGTGATTGTCTGTGAAAATACTAGTGGTAGTGGTGGGCGGTAGATGGCGTTGGTGTAGTTGTGGTTCATTGTGGGTGGTGTAAATAGAGAGGTGTAGATTAGATGCCCTCCATCAATGAGTTTTTGGACTCCGTGGAGGTGTCAAGTAATAATAATTTATTGTTAAATATAATTTGCTGTGTTATCCGTAATTTTCTCATTTGGGTTGCTTGGTAAGGAGGGCCCAAAATACACTTAGACTGAATGTACGATCACCTCTTAGTTGGGTCATAGTTTTGCACCCTGTCCTGTTTCTGTGGGTCTACTATAACCTTTTGGCTTTGTCGTCCTTTCACTAATAAAATCCAAACCCAACCAACCCACCTACCATACACCTGCCTGCCTACCCCCCCCTCCACACACACACACACACATTGATCATTCACTACAAAATTTATGTGGTGTACGCTTTACTGATGATTGGCATTCCAATTACCCACCTGTTCAGTCAATTCCCAATCCAGAAAACAAATACATTTCATTTTTCATTATATTACTGATAGTATGAGATTGATGTACTTTTTAAAGGCAAGGTATTATTATTATTACAGGCTACTTCATGATGTCTTTAGCCTCATCGAGGGAGGCCCTAAACATGTCAAACACTATCCAACATTTGTGCAGTATCTATCATACTCTGCTTTGAACTCATTCATAGTCATGACACCCACAACAGACTCTGGCAACCTATTCCACTCATTCATCACTCTAAAAGCAAAAAATCTAGTTCTTAACACCCTTGCTAACTACACTCTTCCTCAGTTTTCAAGAATGGCTCCTAATTCTCCCACTACCAGACCTGTTCTGAAAAATTTCCTCTGTATTAATCTTATAAAAAATCCTTCAGTAATTTATGTCTCAATATCACTTCCTTTTCCACCTATCATCCAATTTCTGTAACCCCCACAAATCTTCAACCTGTTCTTGTAAGGTTCATTCCATAGACCTGCTACTATTTTGGGCGCTCACCTCTGGATCCTCGCCACCTCTTTCCATTCACCAAGAAACCCAGGTGACCAGATCTATGCACAGTAGTCAAGATGGGGTCTTATCAAGGCTTGATAAAAAGTAATAATAACCTACTTGTCAAAGTATTCTTCACTAACTAAGTAATCTAATAAGGTGCTTTAGCCACTTTTAGTATATGCCCTCTAAACTTTAATTCCCTATCCACTAACACTCCCAAATCTGTGGCTTTGTCAATTTCCTGGAGTACAGTTCCATCAATGTGGTATACAGCTGGTAATATTTTTTACCCCAAAATGCATACCCTTTTCCACATTAAACTGACATCCATTTTCCTTTTCTCAGACTACCAGTCTATCCAAATCATCGTGCAAAATTTTAACATCATCTCTATTAATTATTGCTCTACCCAGTCTTGAATCATTGGTAAACAACTCCTCTCAGATCCTTTCCTATCTCATTAATGTACAAATTAAACAGTAGTGGCCCAAGAATTGAGCCCTTTGGCATGCCACTAATCACAGGCCTCCTTCTGGCCTCTCCCACAGATTCGAGACCCTTCGACACTTCAGCGTATGTCAACAGAAGGAGAATCCATTTTGATAATAGGGTAATCAATCCGTATTGTGGGATGAGTTGTTTATTATTACATGTTGGAAAATTAACTTCTCTTTTATGATCATTGTAGATAACTATGTTGCTTGTATAACAGTTGGAAAATTTCACCTATAAAGCGCGTGATTTTGCATGTTGGCAACCAATTCTACGTCCTTCACTCAGCATGAATCGACTATTCTTGGCAAGTCGCCAAGTGAAGATCTCTAAAGCATGGGCATACTACACTCCTGAATAGACTGCTCTGATTCTCTATCAACTCCCTTTTATCCACCTCACCAAACCAATCCATCCTCATGTATCGTGTCAAAGGTTTTTTTGCAAAGTTCAGCAGTCACTGTATTATAAAACATGACCAAGTTACTGAAGCATGACCTACCCTTCACAAAACCAAGTTGCCCCCCCCCCCCCATACAGTGCCCATTCCTATATTTGGCTCTTGACCAACTTCTCCTGTACCTTAACAACTTCTGATATGCTGATTGGCTGGTAATTTGCTACATCAGTCTTGGAGCCTCCTTTATGCAATGTAACTTTTTCAACTTTATGCAACTATTTTTCCCTCTTTTCACTCCCTTGGGACTAGCTAAGAGCTGACTTAGATTCAGTGGCGTAGCTAGACGGGAGCAGAGGGAGCGGTTCACCCCAGGCGGCACTTTGAACCTTTTTGAACTTTTACAGTTAATTCTAAAATACAGTCTCGAGAACTCAAGAGAGTAAATCAGTACCAAATATTGTATTACTGCTGCGAATTTTCCTCACGAGTGAGGTAAGTGTTGCTAGTTGTGAGAGGAGCTTTTCTAAATAAAATTGATTAAGAATTACCTATATTACTATGAAATAGACTTCGCCAATGTCATCAATGATTTTGCTAACAGAAAAGCAAGAAATATAACATTTTAGAATGTTGAAATTAAAGTTTTATTTCAAAAATAAACATAGTGTTTTAATTTATTTCCCTATATGTCATTTTGATTTTTTGTAGTATTTTTGGTGTGTGTTGAGAGGGGCAACAAACTCAGGGACTGCCCTGGGTGGCAAAAGCTCTAGCTACACCACTGCTTAGATTAAATAATGTGGTCAAAGGCACTGACAGTTCCTTAGTACTTCATGTAAAACTCAAGCTGATATAACATCTAATCCCATAGCTGTATTCACATCAAGGTTCTGTAATATGTTATGCATCTCCATGCCATTTATCTCAGTTCCACATAAGACTGCCTCTCTCATTAATGTATTAGCTCTACCTGGATGATATACTCCTGTGAAGTGTTCACTTAGTAATTCTACTATTTCAACTGATTTTTACCTCCCTTTTCATATGTTGCTTGCAACATATGAAAAGAACTAGGATTATCTTTGGCCTGCACTGCTAATTTCCTTTCATTCTCTGCTTTTGCCTTACTTTCCGTACTGCTTACTCTTCTGGCCTGTGATTTGGACTTCTTATATGTACCTACTAGTCACCTTTCTCTTCTCTTTGAATTCCTTTCACATTTTTTTTTTTTTTTGTAGCTCCAGTTTAATGGTGTATTCATCAATTTAACTTGCACTTGATTTACTCTCCTGACTTTAAGTATGCAGTCTGCCATTGCTTCTCTCCTTTACCACTTCCCATACACTATCAACATCCAGCCTTTGCAGTTTCATATGCCATGGCACTGATCCAAGCAATCTCCTAAGCTTGTTATACTTTACGGCCCTGTAATTCTACACATATATCCCCCTCTTAACTGAAAATTCCACACATTTAGCCACATCCTAGGTCAAGACCATATGATCACTCTCACTGTTTGGCAGCAATATAGTCATATTATTTATTGACAAATTCTCAGATGCAATTACCAGATCTAGTGCTTTCAAACCCTTAGTATAGTCCATCACATACCATCTGAGTTAAATATTCCTGAGTAAATGCCATTAATTCCATTTCTTCCTCCCATGTGTCCTCTCCTCTTTCCAAATCTATGTTACCATAGTTGAAATCCCACCTAATAATTACCTGTTCTCCACTTATTGAGCTTATTTGCTGATGCATACTATTCCCATCATCTTTTCCATCCCCTGGTCTATAGAAGCATACAACTGTGTAACGATGAAGGTCTAATGCTTATTGTAATATCTTTATTCTAATTAGCTGTGTGCTTTTGCTTTCATAACCTCTTCTACTTATTCTATTGTGTACTATGTTTATCCACCTTTCGTATTTACTAGTCGTATGCCTATGAACACTGGAAAATTTATTTGTTATGACTGCACCACTAGTATTTCTATATCGGCATAAGACTCAGTAATACATCCGGTAGATCTCTCTCTTACTAGCATAAATTCTTTCACTAAAGTTTACATAAACAGTCGTGGTTCTCAAGTATTTAAACTACGCTTTTAATACTTTAGTTGTTCCGGCTCACAAGTCTAAGTTTATTTAGGAACAGTTCATTGTACATTAAATGATCAGATGGCACTCTATTGACATATAAATAAAATACGTTTATTTACATTAATATCAAAGGACATTAATTAGACAATAGGGAGGTTACTCTCTCTACCTATCCGTTAGACTTTCAGCATAAAGAAACAAACTTTCCCTTTTCAATACTAAATAACTATACAATATAATTACTCAATTACTTCTCTATTATTAAAACACTTAAGGAATTGAACAACGTAGTTAAGGATATAAATTAAATTAAACTTTAATAAATATTTTCCGATATTTCGGCAATGTCACGTTGCCATCTTCTAAAGGAACTTACAAAAAAAGTTACGTGCACGTAGGCACTACAACACAGAAACTGGGAATGAAGAGATGAAGCTATTGTTCTCCTAACAGTCCTGATGGTGCCCTCTAGCGGGCTAAGTAGGTGTTCTTGGCTGTTGGGCTGAAAGTCTGCTGATGTAGGCCTCCCAAATTTGGAGCAGTCGCATACAACCAAATTTGTTGAGGTTTGGAGAATTTCTTAGGGCTGAGGATGATTCCATAAAGAGTCTTTCAAATTTGTATTTGCTACGGTGTATCACTGTAGCTTTCTTCCACCATATTCTGGCGTGTATCCAGAGCATGGTCCGCAAGCCCAGAATGACTGTATTTGTGAAAACGGATGTAGTCCTTGTGTTCCGAAATTCTGATATTCGCTGTCCTGCCTGTTTGGCCAAAGTAAGACAGTTTACAACTGCAAGGGACCTGGTAAACACCAGGTAGGTCTAGGGGAAGTGGTTGGTCTTTAGTGGAGCGGATAAGGAATGCCAATTTTCTGTAAGGTTTGTAACAGAAGGTCAGGTCATGTTTTTTTAAGATCTTGGTAATCTTTTCCGAGGTGCCTCGGATGTAGGGAATGGTGATGGATTTAGAGTAATCCTTGTTGTGGAGGGGGGGGGGATCTGTGGTTTGTAGGTTCTAATATTTTTTGGATTTTTTTGGGGAGATGTAGCCATTGGCTGAGAAAGTGTCGAGGATATGATTTAGTTCAGTGTTTAGAGCCAAGTCGTTTGAACAGATTAGTTTAGCCCTGTTGTATAGTGTTTTCACTACTCCATATTGTTGTGAAGGGGGAGGGATTGTCGGTGAATGTATCTGCCTGTATGGGTGGGTTTTCTGTAAACTGAGAAAATTGTTATACCTGTAAATAAATATAAATCATTTCTTTTTCAAATATCTTTTCATTTTTGATGTCTAGTATTACTAATACGTATAACATCTACAGGTGTTTTGTATCATATAAGACAATATTGATGTAGGTACTGACAGACGAATCATTTTGTAAACAGACAACATAAACTTAGATTCGATAAATACAGTACCTTTCTGTAAATGTATTTTCATTTCCTTATGATTTTCTTAATAACATTTTCTTTTCTCTACCTTACTTTATTGTAAGAATACACTATATAATAGATATAACATAAAAAATGTGTTAATTGACTGTGTGTTACTGATAAGGCTTCTGATCAACAGGAGACTATTAGTAGTTAAGTTTTTAGAGAGTCAAAAGTTATGCACAGATTTTCAAACAATATAGGGGATGTCGCCCCCCCCCCTTGTGTTGTTCAAGGGTCAGCTGTAATCATTAGTTTTGGCCATAATTCAGAAATAACTTCTATTTATGTAACAAGTAGTATGAACAGTTTTGTCACTGCATATGAAAATACATCAGTTTTTCAGTTTTAAAGTCTTGATAAGTACAGAACTACAACATACCATGACCACACTCAAAAAAAATCATAAAATAAAAAAAAAAGCAAAAACATTTCAGTCATACTTGCACTTTGCTTGCAGGTGTTACCTGCAAGCAAAGTGCAATTATGACTGAAATTTATACCAAAGTGACTCTTGGTAATTATTTTATATATATATATATATTTAATATAATAAATGCTATGAAAAGCTGTTATGAATAGCAAAGCTTTTCAAAATGTTTCAGTTATGTTATATTGTGCAATATTTAGTCTGTATTTGAGTTTTAGGTTAGCAGTTGGAATTGCAGGTAGATGAAAGGAAGAATTGAAGGATACAGGAAGGTATGTTCGATGTTAAATCAGGTGTGAGACAAGAGTGCACATTATCTCTGCTGTTATTCATCATCTATATGGATCATATTATTTAGGAAAGTGTTATTAAAACATATCAAAATTAGATATGTTAATCTCAGCTCATTACTTTATTGTAGATGCTGTTATACTTCTAAATAAATCAATTACAAGTCTGCAGGATTTCTTAAGTAAATTGAATAACTGCTATATATTTGGTATGAAAATATAATGTGTGAAGTATGTTTGGTATAGAAATATAATGTGTGAAGGTGTGATGCCAGTGGCAACACACCTTCACACATAAAAAAACTCAGCCCACTTTAAAGCCAGCATAGAAAACCTTACATTCAAACACATTGACATAATGGTCAGTTTTGATGTCTCCTCCTTATTCACAAATGTCCCACTCAAAGAATCCTTAGAGCTAATCCAAGCTAAATTTCCTCCTGATATCACAGGCCTATTTCAGTTCACAATGAACTCAGGCTATTTTGTTTGGCTAAGAAAATTCTACAAACAAATAGAAGGGACAGCCATGGTTTCTCCACTCTCCCCACCCTTGGCCAACTTTTATATGGAGACTTTTGAAGAGAAAGCCTTAAACTCTGCCCCACAAAAACCAACCATTCGGCTTCGCTATGTTGATGATGTGTTCGCTATTTGGCCACATGGCTCCGATGCACTCCTCTCCTTCCTAACACACTTAAACAACCAACACCCCAGAATCAAGTTCACCCTGGAAGAGGAAAAAAACAACTACCTTCCTTTCTTAGACACACTAGTCACCTGCCAGCCTAATGGAACCTTGGTTTTCTCAGTCTATAGAATACCCACCCATACAGGCAGATACATTCACCAACAATCCCACCACCCCTCCTCGCAACAATACGGAGTCATTAAGACACTACACAATAGGGCTAAACTTATCTGTTCAAATGACAATGCCCTAACCACAGAACTAAACCACATTCTCAAACATTTTCTCAGCCAATGGCTACCCCCCCCCCCCCCAAAAAAAAAATCCAAAAAATATTGAAACCAGTAAACCACAACCCCCCCCCCCTTCACAACAAGGATTATTCTAAATCCATCACCATACCCTATATCCGAGGCACCTCGAAAAAAATTATAAACATCCTAAAAAAACATGACTTAACTACTTGTTACAGGCCATATAAAAAATTGGCATCCCTTATCTGCTCTACTAATGACCAACCTCTCCCCCC